>NW_009192901.1:0-249 GCF_000690835.1 Fulmarus glacialis
AGCGCGGTTCGCTCCCAGCCCCCAGGGTCACGGACACAAACTCGGCACAGGCAGCCTGAACGCAGCCGGCAGACAAGCAGCTCTGGGGGTGCAGCCCACCCCTGGCACCCAGCTTCCAGCTACCCCACGTCCACGGGGCAGAGCAGGAGCTGCCCGGGCCGTCCCCCCGGGGCTGAGAGAGATTTACAGGAATCGGCCAAAACACCTAGGGAGGAATCCCAAAAGCATCTGACGACAGACCCGTGTGCG
>NW_009192901.1:346-626 GCF_000690835.1 Fulmarus glacialis
ATGGAACGTAATTATACCTCTGCGGTGACTATTTTTTCACTCTGTCCTCATTTCCATGCCGTCCTTAAAACAATGCAGAGTGTTTTTATCTGCGACACAGTATTTCATTTGCTCAGGCATCCTTTTGTCAAAAAGGCTCTCTCGTTTCCTCAGCATAATAATAATAACGAAAAAATATTCATGAAATCAAGCTCTTTTTGAGCATGTCCTTAAAAAGCCCAGGCATTTTGGAGAGATGCCAAGGCGCTCCCTGAGCTGCGCTCAGAGCAGGGCTGCGGGC
>NW_009192901.1:670-893 GCF_000690835.1 Fulmarus glacialis
TGCAGAAAATTGATGAAGGCTGCTGGCTTGGCAACTACAGTCGTCAGATACGTTTGCAGACATCTTTATTTATTTTCCTGTGAAAACATCACGATGTGTCTATGCTGATGGCAAGGCTGAAAACAACAACAACAGAGAAATCCCACCTCTGGCAGATCCCAAACCCATCGAGCTGCGAGGCGATGCCAGCGCCGGCTGCCCCGCAGCCCTCGGGCAGGGCTGA
>NW_009192902.1:0-6551 GCF_000690835.1 Fulmarus glacialis
AGAGCAAGGCGGGGGCCAGGCTCCTGGCAGCGGAGGAAGAACACGGCCGCTCTCCCGGTCATGTCGGGCATCCCTCGGGGACGCCCCCGCAGCGGGAACCCCACCAACCACCGCTTCGTGCCCAGACCCGGCAGCCGGGCAGAAAACCTCCGTTTCCGTGATTGTACTTTGTGACACAGCGGGGCCGAGCAAGCCAAGGACTCTCAAAGGCCAAAGCCGAGTGCCCGACCCCTGCTCTCAGCTCTGGAGCCCACGCACCATAAAAAGGCATGAGATTAATACCCCTGACCAGCCATCTCCCTTTTTTTTTAACAGATGAAGACTGAGATGCCAACAACTACTGCTTTTTTCCCCGTTAACTCTTTGGTAGAAACATAATTTAGGCAGTCTTTAATTTTAGTGTTGTTTAATTTTTGCCATAATGATATTTCTCATTAATTTATGTACAACAGATATTAATAAATTTGTTCGTGTAGTGATGTGAACTTCAATTTCTCAGTTCATTAATTTCAACAATATTAATTTATTTCAGATTCGCTGTTGCAGCTTTACGGTTTGGAAGAGCTGGGTACGTACACATTTCATAGGTAACATAACCTCCCACAGCAGCCAGCGGCGGGGAGCATCGCGCCACCGGCGGCGGCGGGAGCCCCGAGCCGCTGTGGTCCAGCAGGCGCCGCGCGTGGGAATATCTCTCTCTAAAACACATTTCAAGTGATGCTCTGGAAACAGGTTGAAGTTTTCCAACTCTGGTACTTTTTTCCCCCAAATTAGACATATCAAATATGTCAAAATTAAAAGGGAAGTTATAATTTTGCGTGGTTCATCATACTGCACGTTTTAAATCTAAACAGCGACCGAAGTTACAAAACTTAGCTGGAGAATAGCGTGTATATTGGCAGAGACCCTTTCTACCCAAAACATTTAGTTTCCGTATCATGTTTCCACTAAATCTCCTGTGAGTTTTCCGTTGGCAGGAAGCCTGGCACCACGTCAGGCAGCCCCAGAGAGATTTGATTCCTAGGGTGCACCTGAACTGGGAGACATGGGGGCTGTATTGTATGCTGCAATACAACCCTCAGCTGCCCTAGACATCAAGATCACCACAGGTCAACCCAAAATATAGGGTCTTCCTATCTTTTCGGGTTTAGGTTAAAAACACCGCGCTCTGTGTCGAGGTGATGGTGAGACGTAAAGGCTATGTCTCAGAGCCAGCACGAGAGATGCTCTGCCAGCACGCTAAACAAAGTGCAGAAGTCCAAGGCTGATCCGGACATTTGCTTCTTCAAAGAACAACTTAGCAGAAAAAAAGTCCAGATTTTTCTTCCAGAGGTTGTGTGCATAAATACCTTAATAAATAGCGCATCATTATTAGGTACTAATACCCTGCACATCTTAATCACACGTGTATTGTAATCTCATGTTTGGCTTCTGCTGTGTGAAAATTTAGGTTGTCTGCTGCATACTTTTCTGGGGGGAAAAAAGTCTGAATTCTTTAATTTAAGCGATCTAGTCATTTTTTTTTAAATTCTGTCTGTGGCACAACGGGAGGGGGTGCAAAATTGGTGCTCCAGACATTTATTTCACTATTTATTTTAGTAGCAACATTTGACAATTGTGAATCTCTGCACTACGTTTCCTGCTGTGCAAATTGATACCAAATGCCGCCTTAAAGAAAAATGGGGTGGCTAGATTTTTAATAATAATTTTAATAGTTTCATCCAGGGGAAGACCAGAAAATTAAGCAGGGTGCAATTTTAAAAGAATATAGAGAACCTTTTGCTCTGCTTTACAGTCATAAAGCTTAACCAGAGAGCAATATCTTTCACAATCTATAAAAAGTAAATTACAATTGAAAACCAAATTTTGAACACATATTGTACTTCCAACTTCGCAGCGAGCCAGCACTTTCTCACTAAAAAATTTATTTTATACCTTAAATGTCCATTGTTTTAAACAGGAAAAAGCCCTCTGCCCCAAGAAACCCATACGCTAGCATCCTGCTTTTAAAAAAATGTGCAAGTACTTAACTTTCTGATCTTAGGCTATGCAATGGAAGTCAGAGAGAGTTGACAAGATTGTGGCTTTTTGGATAAGGCCCAAAGGCCCTTTCTTGAAGACTTACTCACAGGAGTGAGCCATACCCACGGGACAACGGGGGGGGGGTATCTCCTCCAGAAGCTGCCGCTTCCGAGTTTTGACCCTAATTAGGGTGTCGGTTGGCCGAGGACGGATGCGCAGCTGACAGGGGTGGCATACGAGTGCAGCAAGGAAGAAGACTACACGTTAGCTCTGGCTGGCATTGCCTGCACGCTGACCTTTCTGAGATTTCCCCAAACTGTCTTCTTTTTTATTCTTTTTCTTTTCTTCTTAACCTCTGTCTTGGATCGCTTTAGAAAAAAAAAGTTCATCCCCTTGTTGGCTATAGACCTCTCCATATTCACTCGTGGGCAGTAAGTCCTAAAACACAGAGTGGCTTTTTGGGGGCATGCTTACTAGCAGCAAGATCTTCCTTCTAGCGTGATGGGCTCAGGTGGTCCTGATGCTTAGGGTGATGTTACCACGAGCCAGAAGTTAAAGCAGCTCTACCTCTGCTTTATACTACGTTAAGAGACAAAACAGTCCATCTGTGGTCCAGATGGAGCCTCATAGTTCTGCTCCTGCTTTCTCACCATCTTAGATGTACCAAGAGCAGCATTTTTTCCACACACAGACAAATCCTACAGTGGTTTACCCAGCAAGACCCCCCAAATCCCTGCAAAAGGACTACCCATGTCTGCAGGGCTGTTGTGTGCCGGGTTTTGCCATGCTTTCATCTGCCTCTGCCCCTGCACACTGCTAACAAGCCTCCACAGGAAAAACTGGGCTGCCTGGCCCCAACGTGTTGGTGTGCGATGCCTCGCCATAGCGGGGTCGACCAGCTTCCCTGAAAACTATCCAACTGGCTTTTATTTCAGAACAGAGCTTATGTGGGGAAAGGTAACACAGCAAGCAATGAGAGAGAGGATATCCTGCCCTGTGATTAAAAGAGCACGTCGTCCCTTCTTATCCAGATTCATAAACTGCAGGATTTACCTGAGATACAACAGTGACCACGAGCTCTTACTTCTATCTTGGCTTGACGAAATGTATGTGACCGCTCCTAACGGTGCGGACTCCTCAGCTGTCACTCAGCTCCTTCACATCCCGCTGTACAATGAGCCTCTGTACTTGAAGATCACCAAAAAACTTCTTTAGCGTTGGACTGCAGCTCTTGAATTCCGTATTTTAATTTAATGTAGAAAATGTGCTGATCAGAAAACTCTCGAGCTGCTTGTACAGTGTACAGAAAGCAACTAATTTAACTTTAAAAAGGCTCAATGTCAACAAATGACGAAGAAAATAGGAAGAAGGAAGCGGAAACCCCCTAAATACAGGGGGTACAGGTAAAATGCAGTGTAAATAAGTATCTCCTGCATAGCTGCCTTTTCTTTATGATGTCTCATGAAGGAAGCATATGACAAATTCATCCCTGTCTTGCCACTCAGTTCTGGCTGCAATTCAATTCAAGGCACTGGCTGAGATCTGTGAGGACAGCTGGGTGAAGTGTTGTCATCCTGAAGCCTTTCGTGAGGTCAGTCTGAATTAACTCAACAGCTTTGGTTGGAAAAATTGATGGTGCCTCTCTGCTGTGGTGATAAAGGAAGGCACCAAGGATTCGTCAGATGCAATTTGATTTTCTCCTCAGCCCGAAGGGGACTTGAACCCACATGTTTTACCTTTTGCTAGAGTACCCTAACTATTTTACATAAGTAATTCAACTTTTTGTCACAACCCTGGAACTCAGTGCTCTAATTACCAGTCCAGAAAGACGTTCTTGCTATTTCTCTGGGTCATTTTGCTCAACACAAAATGATTCAGTTTAGCTGCTTCAGCTGGGTGAGGAAAACATGACAACTTTTACATTTTTTTTCCCAACACTTCTATTCATTTTCCGTTACCGAAGTTTCTGCACACCCCTACGTCTGGATACCTCCATGTTTCAGAAGCTCTGAGTGCCTGGTGGGGTAGGGACAGCCCCGTGAGGCAGCACTGCAGGTCTCGGGGACACTTAACCCAGAGATTTAGCAACACCCATGCGATGCTGGACTTTGTGAGGGATGACACCAGGTCTGCTGCTTGGATTGCAGCATCCTAAAATCAGGGGTTGACAGGATCTTTAAGCCATCAGTGGGCTGTCTGGGCCCAGAAGAAGCTTAGTCCAGAGCAGGGTTGGACCTCAGCCTAAGCGCTAACTTCACAACCTATTTAACAAAATCAGCGTTGGTTGATTTGAAGTCGTCTACCAGGCATTTGTGCCTGAGGATGAAGATGTCTGGTTACTGGGGACTTGGGGAGGTGCCAGGGGAGATTGGGTGCTCGGTGTCTGCAGGGAATTGGGCATTGAGCCTGCCCAGTTCTTCTGAAAACCCCACTTTGCAGGAATCTAGATCTTTTAAACACCTGAAGCCTTGAATATCTGATGGGGAGCCCTTTATTTACATACTGAAATTACAGAAATTTAGATCATTTTAATTTAGATCTTTAAATAATTTTATTTTTCAGAGTAAAGCAGTATCAACAAGTTAATGAGAATATATACATAAATATCTGCTACAGACTAGCTACAGAATAGCTGTTCAGATCTAAGCCATGTGTTACCACATTTATTTTATTTTATTTTATTTTATTTATTTATTATTTTTATTTATTTCAGTTTTTACTTTTTATACTAGTGTATTTTTATAAAAAGAGGAAAGTAGGACACTGGATTATTTTATGAATGGATAATCTTTTCTAAGAGTATTGCTTACACCTGGTATAGTTTTCTACTTACAGTAACATAGCAAAGCTTCCACTAAAGACATATGCAATGACAGAAATTGTTAATGTAATTATCCTTTTTTTAACATTCATCCTACAATAAGATTTGTGTAGCTGGATCCTCAGCCTTTCATTGACCTGAGTGCACAATAAGCTCTCAGATGCTTTTTTGGGCCAAGAAGTTAATAACAAGCTACAGGGACATCCATTTTGAGATCCTGGTCTCGAATGGCCTGGATTTTTGGTGGACAGGCAGTTCCGTGGGATTACGTCTCTCCAAAGTGCTTTAAACTAGGTACCACAAAATGCAGGTGTCCGGAAATGCAGGTTGTGGAAATCAAAATATCTGAATTCATCTGTTTGCCTGCGAGTGCTCATTATATTATGAATATCATGGCAATACAAAGAATAAATAATACTCACTACCTACGTCTTAACTAAGAAAGTCAAGAGGAGTGATGACCTCCAGGGTAAGAGTGTCTGCAACCCTTTCTGCTTTCCATGGGATTTGAAGTGCTTCAATTTACT
Source organism: Fulmarus glacialis (assembly GCF_000690835.1). Lineage (NCBI taxonomy): Eukaryota > Metazoa > Chordata > Aves > Procellariiformes > Procellariidae > Fulmarus > Fulmarus glacialis. Next base: position 5,371 of record NW_009192902.1, read on the forward strand.
GCACTGTGCAACGAGGCTCATGATTTGTAAATCGGAGGCAAACCAACCTTTTAAACGATACTAATGCATCTAACAATATTATCTTCTAAACTTTAAGATATGCCATAAAAAGGAAGTCTTCTCTGTTCATATTTTTATTCCTCTAGCAAATGTACACTATATTGTAATTCCTCCTGCCCCACTACCAGCAGGTGACCATGGAAATTCTGCAACCGATTTATAAATTGTTCATTACACTACCCACACAAAATCACACAGATTAAAAAAATGCAGAAGCTTAAAATTGCCTCCCTTAATTAAAATATTTAGTTATTCATTTAGGGAAGTATCCACTCTAACACCACAGTAAGAGAGTGACTTGTGACCAACAGAGCATGCAAACTCACTGCCCAAGCGGCTAGCTAGTCCAAGGGAAGGTTAGTTCACTGAGTAAGAGCTTAACCTGGTTTACACTAATTTGACGTATTTTAAAATAACTATTGCACCATACGTAAAATGAGGAAATCGCACCATGTTACGCTGGAATGCTGCTGGTTTTAAACATCCATAGAAATGTGTTCAGAGAACGTATAAACACAAGGAGTACACAAAACCTCCGAGAAGCATTCAAGGATACAGTCTTACTTTAAAATTTAAGGCACGAACCGCTACAGGAAAATGCCAGAAAAACAACTAGTGTTTTCTCTAATGTAAGTATTATAAGTGAACTGAGATTTGCTTAAAATCTTAGCAAACCATTCACGCTACCCTATTTCCTCTCCTGCTTTTGCATCACTATGAGAGCACCAGAAACCTAAAAATACAGCGAGGTACCTTTCTCCAAAATAAACGATCAGGGCTTGAGTGTATGCACCAAAAAAGCAATACACAGAAAATTGAGAGAGATCCAGCTCACCTTGAAGTCCATTTCCATTTGCACTGGTGCAAGATGGTGGAGGAGAGGCTTGGGGCCTGACAACAGGAGCAAAGGCGCTCTTTTGTTTCACTGCAGAGATGACATTGGCAGGTGAGAATGAGAAAATGCCGTGTGTACTGCTACAGTTTGAAGGGAGGGTGACCGAAGAGGCTGCCATGGTAGGGCTTGACGGCACTACTGCAATAAAGCAAAAATAATCAGGACTCAGATTGAGGTTTTCACGGCAAACACGGAAAAAGAGAGTGATAGGGCCTTGCCTCTTAAA
>NW_009192903.1:0-1964 GCF_000690835.1 Fulmarus glacialis
ATGATTCTATGATTCTATGATTCTACATTGCAAGAAATGTATCTGCATTCCTCCCAAGCAGCCTGTTCCTATTTCCACCTTCTTTTTCTGTTTGAGCTCAGTCAGGAATTCCATTTTTATCTATTCTTGTCCTCTGTCACACTTGCTCAACTTTCTAGACATTAAAATGGACTATTCTTATGCTCTGAAGAGGTTATCCTTGAAGATTAGCCAGCTCTCCTGGGCCCTTTTGCCTTCTGGGACAGTTTCCCCCAGGATTCTGCCAAACAGGCCTCTGAAGGGGCTAAAATCTGCTCTTCTGATGTCCAGGGTTTTAATTCTGCTGTTTTGTCTTGCTCACTCCTCTCAGGATCTTAAACTCCGCAGTCTCATGGTTGCTGCAACCTAAGTTGCACTTTCACCTTCACATCTTCAATCAATTTTTTCTTGTTTGTGGTTAGTAGGTCCATTAAAGCATCTCCACTGGTCAGTTAATTGATTTCCTGCATCAACAAATTGTCTTCAATACATTCAAAAGCTTCCTGGATTGCTTGATTCCAGTCATATTGCCCTTCCAGCAGATATGGTAGTTAAAAGTCATGCACGAGTATTAAGGCCTGTGACTGTGAGGCTTTCTCCAGCTATCCAAAGCAGGCTTCATCTGCCTCCTCTTTTTGATCAGGATGCCTGTTGCAGATACTTACTACAACATCAGCTGTGCTGGTCTCTTCTTGAATCCTCACCCATCCCTCATCAACTGATTCATCCCAAAGCAAAGCTGCATGCATTCGAGTCACTCTTTTGTATAAAGTACAAACCCTCCTCTGTACCTATCCACACTATCTTTCAAAAGGGGTCAGTATCCCACCATTGCAGAACTCCAGTCATGAATTCTCCTACCACGTCTCTGTTGTCCCAGTGAAGTAATAACTCTGCAGTTGTACATGAACTTCTAATTCTTCATGTGTATTTCCCATGTTACCTGCATTGTTGTACAGGCAATTGAGATGGGCCAAATTTGCTGCTTTTACAGGAAAACTGTCATGTTCCGGCCCTCCCCCCCACCCCCCCCATCTGCGCTGCACCTTACACTCTCACTTATCTTCAGGTTATGGTAAACCTCCCCTGGTGCACCTAGTTTAAAGCCTTCCTCACTAGGTTGCTGAGCCTAGTTTGTTTAGAATAGAATAGAATAGAATAGAATAGAATAGAATAGAATAGAATAGACTATTTCAGTTGGAAGGGATGTACAACGATCGTCTAGTCATACTGCCTGACCAATTCAGGGCTGACCAAGTTAAAACATGTTGTTAAGGGCATTGTCCAAATGCCTCTTAAACACTGGCAGGCTTGGGGCATTGACCACCTCTCTAGGAAGCCTGTTCCAGTGTTTGACCACCCTCTCGGTAGTGTCCTAATGTCCAGTCTAAACCTCCTCTGGTGAACCTTTGAACCATTCCCACGTGTCCTATCACTGGATGCCAGGGAGAAGAGATCAGCACCTCCCTCTCCATGTCCCTTCCTCAGGAAGCTGTAGAGAGCAATGAGGTCGCCCCTCAGCCTCCTTTTCTCCAAACTAGACAAGCCCACAGTCCTCAGCTGCTCCTTATTCCTTCCAGCCTTTTCACCAGCTTTGTTGCTCTCCTCTGGATGCATTCAAGGACTTTTACATCTTTCTTAAATTGTGGAGCCCAGAACTGCACACAGTATTCAAGGTGAGATCACACCAATGCTGTATACAGTGGGATAATCAGCTCTTTTGACTGGCTGATTATACTCTGTTTAATGCACCCCAGGATGCAGTTTGCCCTCTTGGCTGTTTCATTCTTTCAGGTCTAACCCATCCCTGCTCAGTAACTCTTCTTCCTCAAAGAAGATCCCATAGTCACAAAAGCCAAAGCCCTGCCTGCAACATGGCCACATAGCCAGGTGCTGACCAGTTGGATGAGTGCATCTCTGCTTGAGCCTTTTCCTGCTTCAGCAGG
>NW_009192903.1:2010-8194 GCF_000690835.1 Fulmarus glacialis
ATCTTTTCACCCTAGAGCTCTGTAGACACTCTTGATATGCTCCAGGTTACCCCTGGCAATAAGATTGGTGCCTGTGATAAGCAAGAGGCAACTGTCCAACAGGCCGACAAGCCTTGTAGAGGGACTGCAAGGGGCTTCACAGATCTTGGCCGTAACCAACAAATCTCCCAAGACATCAAATCTGGTTAGCAGCTTGGTGCCTCTATCCCCTCTGCAGGAGGGAGCCTCTATTAACTACAGCTCACCTTTTTTCTTTCAAGCAGACACAAGGTTTGTCAGCATTGACTAGCTCTGATGCATCCCCTGACAGGTCTTGTTTGTCCTCATCAGTGGTCAGGGCACTCAACTTATTCTGTAGCTGATTTGCAGGTAGAGTAGGAACCTCCCTCCTCTTGCCAGAAGTCACAAGATTCCAGCCTTCCCCATTTTGACAGCTACCTTCCACTACCTGTGTGGCCAAGGTCTCCAGCTGTCTGCATTTCCTTCCCTCCTTCCTTCTTTGCTTGCTTGCTTAATTTGTGTGGCTCAGGGTCTTGCTTCTGCAGAGTTTCCACAAGGACTTTGTAAATCTTCTCTTCAGTTTTCTTCATAGTGTGTAGCCTGCTCATCTCCTCTTCAGCGCCTTCATTGGGCAGCTTAACATCTCAACTGCAATGCAGCTCTCATCAGAGAGGCCACTGCTGCCCCTCAGCCCCAGGAAGAAGCCCCAGACCCTCCGCACCATCCCAGACCAGGGCATGCCCGCGTCCCTCTGGACCTCCACACCATGCCCCGGGCACTATCCTCAGTGGGTGCTGGAGCTGCCTGGGGAAGCCGCGCACACTGAGGGTGAGCGGCAGTGGCTCAAAATCTGCCAACAGCCGAACCCACCAGGCATACCCACCGTTATTATTCCATTACTGCTGATTTCCTTAAAAGCCTTTGGTGAGGAACTCAGTCAACAGCTTTTGGGAAACCATCTTTATCTCTGTGCTCTTTGAAGAGACCTCTATCGAGTTGGTAAGATGAGACTTCCATCTAAAAAAGCCAAAGTGACTCATCTCATGTAGATGGATTTTTATGCAGCTATCCACTTACTCTATTCTGTTTTATAGTTTCCGCGGGCTGGAGAGAAATCAGGATTACAGACTTTACATTCTCAGATCATCGTAGAGGGTTTTTTTAAACACTGGCATTACATTTGCCATTCCCAGTCCTCAGGAACCAAGGCTGTTGTAGGTAACACATTACATGCGATTGCTGTTATTTCAACCATATTATCTTTTAATTCTTTTAGACCTCTTAGGTAAACACTATCTGGTGCTGGCAGTTTATAACTATGCTCTGAAAGTTCCTCTTCTTCTCCGAAGCCAACTTTGATGTCTGGCTAGATATGAACAGATAATCCATCCTAGTATTTTTAACACATTTTCCTATCTAATGTAAATATAAAATAGTGCTACATGCAGACTACAGTTTCAGCTGTGTAGTTACATTTTCATTTTCAAAGCTCTCTAGAAATGGTCCCAGTTGTTAACATAGTTGCACAATTTAATGAATGTAACTTAAAGATCAATGAGATATTTCAACACTAATATGTGCACAATCTCTAGGACTTTGTAGAGACCACCCTTTACCATTTACTATAGTAAAAATATTGCAGTTCAGAAATAAACCTCAAAATGCACACAGAAAATGTGTGTGTTTGAGTAAAAGGGGTGAAATAAAGAGGGGTTTTTTTGCTTTGTTTTTTTTTAAGAAGGTGTCTGATATGTAACTAAAACTTGTGATTTTTTATTTATTGATTTTTACAGCAATAATCTTCAGTAATAAAAATGGTCTATAATATATCAGCACTAACAATCTGTATTAAATGAACACAGCATAAACACATCAAATAAGGAAAAGAATAGCTGATAACCTATCATAAAGAAGCAGGTTTAAACTGAATTCTGGAGAAACATGATCCAGCTCTATTTTTGCTGTCCAGGTAATACTTTCTATCTAATATAGAGCAGTTGATTCCGGCATTGACAGAAAAAATGTCTGTTGTTGACATTTTAAGGACTGTAAGAATGGAGAAAAAAAAAAGTCAAAAAAGTGGCAGAAACCCCAACAGTGCAGGTAGAACATTGTACTCTCTAATTTGATTCTTTTCCTAATACTCCAGTGTTTGCTGTCATGGAAACATTTATAATAACCTCATTTTAAATAACGAAATAAGAACTACTAAAGCAGCATGTCAAAACAACATTTGGATGCACCTTGGAGAATTGTGATCATGTGACTCTATAAAGCTTGAATCAGATCAGTTTGGGATAATTTGTAGTTGTCCAATGCCCTAACAATAGTCGTGTTTTATTAACTAAGCTTTATTACTGGCTATATATAAGGGAGGAGAACTCAGAATGAGTCTTAATTTCCTCTCCTTTGTACTTGTATGGGAATCAAAACGCATGATATAAGCCTTTTATTTATGATGTGTAAATATCTTGCATTATGCATGCTATCTAATGCCTTTACCTATGAGTAAGATCAAAAGGGAAGGGTAATGGAAAAGAAAAGAGAATGACTAGGAGGAAATTGGTCAGTATTTTAGGTGCACATAACAAGCAATAATATAATCTTTACCATTAAATAAATTAGCATTTGAAACAAGAAAATCATGGTTAGTTTTAACTCATTTAAACAGCAGATTCAGAAATGACTGCTGTACAACTCCTCCCTTGAGTATGTTAATCAGTAAGAAACAAGAGTCATGCTTGCTTTAGCATAATAAATATTTGTGCTGTATGTTAATGTGTGGAGGATGAGCTTCAGCTGCAGAAGTACAAAGTACCTTTCCTCCCACCCCAAATACTTACACCTGATTGTTTCAGCAGTGTTAGGAGAAAGGTGTATTTAAAGCCATAAGATGAAAAAAAGTGACTCAACATTTTCCAAAGGTTGGAGGTGTTCTTCAGTCTATTAACTTCTGGATTTAGGATAAAAATGGGCAATGGAGCTTCATACAAGCAATCATCCTGTGCTACCAATTTGCTCTGAATGAAAGTAATGTTTCCTTTCCTTTTGTTTTGTGAAATAAAAGGCTTAACCAAAATCCAGCTAAGGGCTTTGGGTTGAAATTTTCAAGTAGGAAAAGAATGCCTTCTGGGATCGTTGGGGAATATGCCTTTGTTCAAAGACAGGACTGAAGATGAGCAAGAGGTCAGGGTGAGTGAGCCAGAGGGTTTCAAGATAAGAAATTATGTTCTTTGGTGTTGAAAGTGTAAAACAGGAATCCTATATTATGGAGGTGTCTTCTTGGCCATATCATGGACTCTCATTTTATATTTTTTTTATAAGATGATTATAATACATATGCAGTAAGAAACTGAATTAAATCAATGTGGCAGCCTTAATTCTTTTTGACTTTGCAACTGTAACATTTAAATAAGGTTTCTAATGTATATACAATATTGGCTATAAGAGCAGCTGAAATACCTGACTGCTAACTCCGGAGAAGAGCTAGGTAGTAAAAATGCTAATATGTAAATGTGAAACATTTATTAAACTCTACAACGGAGCAAGTCTTGAAAGAACTGATGAATTGGCAAGAGTGATGCATTGAATTCTTTTAACATTTTCCCAAGGAGTCTGGAAATTTGCCAGGAAAAAAGCAAGTATTAATTCCTATATGAAAAATAGCCTAAAAATATCTTTGCATATATATATTGCAACAGCAGGTTCACTGTGCTCTGCGAAAATATTAAAAAACACAAGCTTCACTTGAAAGTGTTGACATAAATTATATGGAGGCCCAGAGCTGGCTGTCATTTTTAACTGGAACTTTTTAAAATTAAAAATAACTCTTTCCAAAATGAACTTTTCCAGTTTGAGATTTTGGGTTTTGTTTTCTGGTTTTCATGTTAAAATAGCACTTGATGTAGAACAGTTCTTATTCTACTGAAAGCCAAAGCCAGTGGTTGGAGGCCATAGTAATGGAATAAAAACACTCTCCAATTTAGTTTATTTTGTACTGTAGAATGATATGGTGCATACTGATGGAGGTGCCCTTGGCAAATGTGTATTGTGTCTGAGATATTAGACTATTGGAATTCAATCCTTGTTCCATCCACAGATTAATTTTATTTTAAATTGGCCTCATCTCACTCATAAAAGTTATTGTTTTAATGGGCTAAGCCTATCCATTACAAGTATAACATTTATTACAGAGTATTAAGTGGATGTAAAGTATAATTAACTTTAAGTGAATTTGATAATTAAGATAACTTTAAATTCAAATTACATTTTACAAATAGCATGATTTGTCACCATTGATTTCAGCAGTAGAAAACATCCCATTTTCAAGGTTTTTTGCTTAGTTTTGGGCTAATATCACACTAGACTGCAGAACACACTGTTTCGTCTCCTTGCTTGATGAAACTATTGGAGTTGTATCAGAATTGAATATGATCCAAAAAAATTAATGCTTACGTGTTAATAAAGTCACAGTATCATAATAGGCATGTCAGACAGAGACATCATCATTGTCTATCAAGGAATGCTCAGCATTGCATGTTCATAAACACAAACTAAAGTGCAGTAAGCTGTAATAAAGTGTGCTTGGTTAAAATACTTTCAGTAGAGACTTCAATCAATCAGGTCTTATCTGTCCTGAGAGTAAGTTCTTTTCCAAACAGCATGACTGTCTGTGTATACAAAATGTTTTCTGAAGTGGTGATTGTGAAATGCGGGATGGTTGCTGTAATTGCCTCATTGTTCAACCTATGTCACAAAATTATGCTAATCATGCACCATATGCGCTTCTATGCGTATCATGTGTGCATAACACATTGGTGCTTCATTCTTTCCTTTGACATATGACATTGAATACATCTCTGCTATTAGAGCTGTTCAGGTAGGGGACTAGCAATGTATTGCATAAAGGCAGACTGATGAAACTTTTTCTTTTTTAATGCAAAAGTCATTTGGAATAACACGGTGACTGGAAGATACTGCTGAAATGATAAAATGTTTGTTTGAGTTTAGGGCCAGGATAGTGATTTGGTGATGCTGTTTCATATTAGTCTATTTCTGTATTGACTACCCTCTGGTTTTCTCAGAAAAGGAAGGTATATAGATAGTAGCTGAATGTGCTTCAGGAATTCTTAGTTGCTGCAACAATGTCTAGGGAATTATTACTGGGTGCTGTAAATCTGAAGACTTTTAGGTGCTCAGGTTGATGCTGGGCTGAACTGCCTTCAGGTAGCCTCAGAATTTATGGGAACATAAACCTACCTTATACCCATTTATTCCCCAGCCACGCCAAGTGGAATAAGACACTCTTGCTTTTCTGGTCCCCCCCCCCCCCCCCATATCATTCTCTATATCGTGCACAGTAGAATCCAGGCTATATGGGCTACAACAGAATAAAATGTAGTAAAGAAGTAAGGTACTACTGTCTGCTGTCTCTCTCAGTTATTGAGGACAATAGTCCAGGATATTTGACAGTGGCCTGGATTATACATAGTATCTTCCTGTGCACGTTGTTTGGAAGTTCTGGTCTTTTGTGCTTAAGGTTTTGCTATATCTTTTGTGGAGGACAGGGAAAGACCAGATACTCCTACAGCACCTTCTGGATTTAATCTTTCCTGCATTCTCACAGTTTCAGAGAACTAGTGACATTTGCTCAGGATGGACTCAGCTCAAAGTGGGCACAGTTGTACAACTGTGTGGCTGTGCCTAGGACAGGTGATGTTTGAACAGCAGAACAGCAAGTGCTTATGATCTATAGGGACTTCACCCCGAACTTTTGCCAGTAAGGTTGTATTTGACCCCTTCCTGTCTTACATTTCTAAGCAAAAGCAGATCAGGATTCTCCTCCGCTAAGTTTAGCAGCTCATTTTGTAACACAGAATACTATTTTTTAAGTTGAGGACTTCAGGTTAGATGTACACACTCTACTCTGGAACAATGTGCCTCTTGAACCTGTTATTTCTGCTGGTCCATACAAATCCAACTAGGTATAGAGAAGATGGCTAGGTTACTTAACATTTAAACTACTGAAATCCAATAATATTATTAATAATTCTTCATGCAGAACAAATGTACGTTAGGCAATGCTGATAAAAGAAATATATCTGCTCATGTGTTATTTCACTAACTTACTGATAGTCATCTCTCAATTGCACCTGAGCCATGGTTTCCACTCGGCCAAAAGCCA
>NW_009192904.1:0-2687 GCF_000690835.1 Fulmarus glacialis
TTGGGAACTGGCTGGGCATCGGTCAGTGACTGGTGAGCAATTGCATCACTTGTTTTGTACATTCTTTTATCGTTATTATTATTTTCCCTTCCTTTTCTGTCCTATTAAATTGTCTTTATCTCAACCCATGAGTTTTACCCTTTTTTCCAATTCTCTCCCCCATCCCCCTGTGGGGGAGCGAGCGAACAGCTGTGTGGTGTTTAGCTTCCTGCCAGGTTAAACCATGACAGTGCTGAACCTTAACTTTTGAGGACCTGCAGTCAGACAATTACATGAGACTGCACCACCTCAGCTTCTTGTCTTAGAAAGACAGAATTCAGTAAACAATATCAGTTTATCCCCATCTTAAAGCTAATGGACACCTATCTTCTTCAATGTATGGTTTACTAATTAACCACAAGATAGATGTAAAGAGAAACCTAACAGATTCTGAACACTTATTACAGGTTACTAAAGGCTGAAGGAAACTTTCTGCAAGTGTCATAGTTATTAGCCTTCAAACCAAATCAGGTCATTACGTTCTAATGATCACAAAATCCATGACTAACAATTTTGTGTCACAACAGCAGGTACTACAGGTGACGTGAAGTCTGCGTGGTCTACTGCCAGGCTCACTAGATGGTTATGCTGTCAGTGAAATACAGTTTCACTTGCTGGGAAGACGCTGTGGTATTGTCATCTTCAGGAACACATGCCCACTGATTACTATTAAGGTCTTATCTACACCTGACATTGTCTCTCAACTTCAAATATGACTAAAGCACACTTTTCACAAAAACAAAGCAGTAGCAACTATTTACAAATGTAAAAAGTGAAATCTTTGTTTTTCTTACAAGGACCTATCATAGATTTGGTCAAAATTGAAAGAAAGTTTTTATTCCAATTTTTGTTCATTAGGTGCCTTCTTCCTTTAATAACTGAAGACTGTATTGGAGGAAGAAGGAAAAAATGGAATGGGGAAAAAAGGCTTTTTTTTTAAACTGAACCATGGTTTTACTTTCCCCTGTTAGTAATTTTAAAGATATTTTTGAAGCAAAAAAGAAAAATTACCTATTAGGGCTTTGATGTTTGTTTAAACAATCTCTAGCATTTTAAAATGTAAATAAATCTAAAGAAAGTCCTAGTCAGAACTGATCAGCGGCTCTCAATGAACTTGTTCTGGACACTAACAGTATGTCACCACAAGATTTATCATCACTGTTCCTGGTGACAGAAATGTTAAATAAATAAATGACTAAATCTGTTTTGACACCGGCTAATGACTTGACAAACATGGATAAAACTTCTCTATTTCATAACACATCACATTCCATCCTCATTTAACAGCAACTAGCAATCTTGAAATATTTCTTTTTGAAACTTCTGATCTCTGGCACTAAAGTTAACTTAAAATAGTACACTATAAATGTCATGAAATGCTTACATGGCAAGATATTTCCATTTTGAAAAGGAATGCAATTTTTATGAAAAAATTGGGAAGGGGGAACAGTTTACCAAAAAATAGCCTGGTTTTACAAGCTGTGCTGGCAAAGAGTTCAGTACAATAAATACTACAGCCAGCCACAGTCAATATGGTTCATGTGAGGTTACAGGGAACTAAAAAATGCAGAAGAATGCTTAATCCCTACTAATAATGGTGCAAGATGGTGGTAGTTCCATTAAAATGAATGCCATTATAAAAGCATGAAATAACAGAACAAGTTTCAGTTTGAATTAACTGCAGGAAAAGTGTGACTGGGACAACTGTAGGTATGAATACGACACACTTTTCCTACAGATATGTAGCTATACAACAAGACCCAACAACTTACCTGCCTCTTGTCATCCGGTGCTTTAAGGAAAAGTGCATTTATTACCGCTATGGTATATGTCTGGATTTCTTGGTCTGTCCTGTTTGGAACAAAATTATAAACATGACAGAAGAACATGAATACACACAAGCTGTAGAAACTGATCTTCCAGTTGCATTACTGCAGGCAGAAGTAGAGGGACCATTTGCACTTAATGTTAACCATGTAAAGTTAGGCAATCAGTCAAAATTGGTCATGACCAGGTTGTCTCTATTATTAAAAGAGACAAGATATTCCAGAGGGAGACTCGGAATCACATCCTTAAAGTGCTATTGACCCTCCACTGATCATATCAGGATCCCAGACAATCAGCTTCTGCCAGATGCCAAACAGCTAGAGGTAGGAAGAGGAATCTTCCCTAAAGGGTTCTGGAGACGAACCTGGTGGTATTAAAAGCTTTTCAGTTGAGTTGGAAAATGTCCCAGCTGGGAGGCAAGCACAACTATGGTTCACAATACACTACCCTATGCTACAAGAGGCAGTTTCCATCCATTTAACCACTGCACATTACTGTTTAAGAAAAAGCCTCTCCCTTTTCAAATATACCTTCAGCAAAAGTTGGCCAATTTTTGTCTTATACGCTTCTCAGAGGCTGGCAAGCGAAACAACTCTGTCTGTATGCTAATGGCATTAAGCATTTTATTACTACGGGATGCTCTTCTCTTCATTCCCCACTTCCAACTACACAGGCAGCTTAGTGGAAACAAAAAAGACAAAAAATTTTAAAAAAAACCAAACAATGATCAAGCAACTCCAGAAAGCTGGTTACCAGTCATCCAGCCACTATTAGTGGATGCAGGAGTCATACAGGAGGTTGCCAGTCTTTATACCACTCTT
>NW_009192904.1:2698-4672 GCF_000690835.1 Fulmarus glacialis
CTTTATACCCCTCTTTCCAAATGCTGTGCTCATTTGGGGAAAAAAAAAAAAAATTCCACTGTATCTGGTGGCAGTTGAAGACACTCACCCCTGCAGATGTGGGATTAGCTGCCCAATTGTGATTTCCTGTGCCACCTTCTGGTACAGGTCGTGGCTATTGAGCACCATCGATTCCAGGATTGCTAGCGACCGTTGCAAGATAGATATGTCCGAGGCAAATTTGTTCACGTAGCTTGCTATCTACAAATTCAAACATTTAAAGAATTTACATCTTGTCATGAAAACGGGGAAAGGGAAGAAAGAAAACTGTGGACGTGGCTCAGAAAGGCATTAGAATAAAAGTAGTCTTGTCCACAGGCCAGGTATCAGTGAATATCTGAAAACAATCAACCAGGCACTGCAGATCCCTTCAAAGGACGCAGTGGCACAGATTCTTCAGCTGGCACAAATCACCATAGATTTATATCAATATTCATACCACCGAAATATATGCTTCAACATTACATTATGAACATGATAAATCAACATTAAAGAACTAGAACGGTTATATTCTTTGTGAGGAAAACTTTGGAAAGGACAAAAAGAATATCTCTCATTCTCTCCAGTAGAAATCTGTGCAGCCAGTTTTCTCTAAATAAATATCTAGGCTCAAGGCAACTGTTTCAAGAGAGAAATTTACATCTAGCTCTCTGGCAAAACACACTCTAGCAAAATATGCTTTTTTTTTTTTCCCCTTGCTGTTACCAACAACACTGAAAGCTCTCTCCAGTTACAAATTAAAACTCTGTTGATGATCATTTATCAGCACAACTGGTTCCATAACGCTGTCTAGAGTCCAGTCTTGCTAAGTGTTCATGCATTAATAACCTTCACTTTTACTGCAAGCTGCCAAAAACAAATGGCACGTTAATCAAAATCAGGTCTGACCTCTGCTTTTTTGCAGTGTGGCAGTGACATACTTGCACACTCATCCGCAGAGCTAACACAGCTGTACAGTAAGATGTGGCAATGTGCGTTCTTCCGCATGCTGCCCAGTCCTTGGACCCGGCTTCCCGGGAAGAAGCTTGCCTTCTGCTGACGCAGGAAGCAAGAACTGCCTGGGTTTTCCTTGAATGCACCGGTACCAGCACAGTCAAGCTGAAGGGTACCCAAGGAAGCACAGACAGACAGAAGAAATGTCGTGTGACCACAGTTATTTGCTCTTTACAGCCAAGTAACAGACTGCAGTGACCCTGTCTCAAGTTTGATGCATTCCTTCCATAAAACATAAAAGTCCACGCGCTTCCTCAGTACTCATGCTACAAGCCACTAATGTGATTCTACTGTTTCTGATTCTGGATGCTTGCTTAGGCCTTGGCATCGTTTTCCTTTTGGAGGAAGAAAGGCATGCCCTATGCTTGGAAAAGCTGCCTAGCTGCCTATAAAATTCATAGTTAAATATTGACATGGGGACAACGACATTGTTTCGTACTTGTGACGTTTTGAGTAGTGCTGAAGGAGCAAAACACCCTTTCTGCAACTTTGGTTGGAGATGACAAGGAAAGAGGGACAGATTTTTCTTCTTCTAACCTACTGCAGCACTGTTGTTCGCTCTGCTAGTTGGTTTGCATTACCACAACAGGAACATGCTATGCTGAATATAAGTCAATTGAGGAAATACACATTGACTTTACAGAAAATAAAGAACCAACCCATGCATGCATGGAGAACAGGAGGTGAAAAGCAACTTAATTAGCCTTTTTCTACTCTGGGCTTTCCATATCTGCTGCCTGCAAGTCCTGAGCCCAAGTAATATTTACATTAGTAAATATTAGTAATATTTACATTAATATATGATGCACATTGTGCTGCTTAGAGTAACAAGCTGTATCTCAGAAGCACTGTACTACTCTACCTCTCTTAAAGGTAATCCAGTTGTTTTCTGATGCGCTGCAGCCAGGGCTGCCAGGCTGAATCGATGGGCTGAGGCCAACT
>NW_009192905.1:0-4676 GCF_000690835.1 Fulmarus glacialis
TCCCCGTCCCCCTGTGCCACTTGGGGGGAGGAGGGAGAGAAAATCAAGAGTGAAGCTGAGCCTGGGAAGAAGGGAGGGGTGGGGGAAGGTGCTTTAAGATTTAGGTTTTATTTCCCATAACTCTACTCGGATTTGATTGGTAACAAATTAAACAAATTTCCCCAAGTCGAGTCTGTTTTGCCCGTGACGGTAACTGCTGAGTGATCTCTCCCTGTCCTTATCTCGACCCACGAGCCTTTCGTTATATTTTCTCTCCCCTGTCCAGCTGAGGAGGGGAGTGACAGAGCGGCTTTGGTGGGCACCTGGTGTCCAGCCGGGGTCAACCCGCTGCAGCCATTTTTAAATAGTAGGTCCTTGCAAGCTTGGCTTAGCTTGGGTGAATCAGAGACTGAGAAGTGACTGCAGATCTGAGGGGGGAGTAGTCATTATCTGGGAACGAAAAATCTCTTGAGCTGCGTATGTAAGATGAGTTTATTTCTAGACTGAAAAAGCAGCATTGTTTGTGTTTCGAGGATCAGTGACTACGACCTCCTTTTAGATGTTTCTTCCTCTCTCTTTCCCCAGATCACAAAGTGCCGATCATATCTGACCTCAGCCTGCCAATTCAAATACAGTGAAGAGGAAAACTAAACCGGTTAACTTCGTATCAACAGGTTTTATGCTACATTTGGTAGTACCTGTTCTCCCCCGGCAGGCATCAAGGTGCAAAACTGTCATACACAACATCCTCCGAGCGATGGGTAAGTTACCAGGTCACCACAACTGGTCTTGACCAGCACTGATATTCTGAATGATCTGGCACTGACCTGGCCCTGCAGAAGCCTGGTGCTGCTGAGCGTGCAGCTCTGCACACCCCATCACGCTTCCCGTCTCTGATTATACCAGGGATAAATTCTTGTAAACTTAAATTTGTATTGCACGAGACCTGGAGTATGAGAATTGCGAGTGTTTTATTAGCCACAAGAGGGAGTCCGTATTATTGGGAAAGAGGAGACGAAGTAATTTGAGGTCAAATCCTTCCTTCAGACCAAACTGCCTTTGGCCTTTATTCAGACAAAACTACAATACATACCAATGGCACGGCTGATGAGTACGGGATTTTTGCAAGACTAGTGAAAGCAGAACTTGCAGCTTTTGTTAATGTTGAAAAAAAAAAAAAAGACTATTGAGCTGTGACAAAGACTTCTGGCAGCAGCCACTATTTTCTAGGGAAGACAAAAAGAAATGCCTCTCGTTAATGTGTGTATCTAGATGTGCAACTACGTGTGCAGGGAACGAAACCCCTAAAGCCTGCGGCTATACCATCCGCACCTTTTCCTAAAAATGAGGCTAATATTGCAAATGCAGTATTTGAAGCATTTGGTATTCCCTGCTTGTTTCTCCTCAACTTTGGCATGATGACAGTTCTACACAGGAAGACTAACTGAGGAAACTGTATGTGCACAAATGATAAGAGTCATCCAGCCAGCAGCAGAAATAAAACCAAGGGTTGTATTGCATGCAGGCAGTTAAACAAAATTATTATCAGCAGGTGCTGTATACAGTACCTGGGAATTGTCCTTTACCAAGCAAGTTCAACACAGCACCTGAACGTTTTGATGATTTTGGAGAATAAGCGAATCAACAGGATAAAATCTAATTGCATGAGGCGCTTACAAAACTCAACTGCAGACAGCAGGAGTCTCTCCAGTGGCCTCACTGGGCTTGGTTCAGCCCACGGTTCGTATTGGAAAAGACAAGCACGTGACCAGAGCGTGCTGACTGTGTACGGTGTCCGGGGCTCCAGTAAGATGAGGGAGAGTGCAAGGAGGTATCCTCTAGGACTAAAGCCGCCATGATGGTGAAGGTGTACATTAGCACATCCATGGCCTTCTCACATGATTTATAGCATGCAGTTGCAAAAGCAGAGCTAAATGGGAGCTGTAGCTTTCTGGCCCCTGTTAAATCCATCTGTGATACCTAGAAACATTATAAAGTCCATATTCATACGTCAAAAATCCCCCTTTTTTCCAAAACCAAGCAGCTATTCCAACTTGAAATATGGCACTCCAAAATGTAGTAAATAGTCACGCTAACTACTGCAGTAGAACAGATTGCTATTTAAAAAAAAAAAAAAGAAAATATTGTCAAAGATGGAACTTAGTGGCTTTGATATAAAAAAGTAAAAATATGAGGAAATGTCCATGAGTTTACTAAAAGCAGAGCTTTTTAAATAAATGCACATGTTGGTGTAAAATTAAAAGGGCAAGAACAGACTATGGACAAATTTATGAGGAAATTAGAAGATTTCTAACCAAGGCAGCGAGGTTCCCATGGTGGGAGTAGTGGCAACAAAAGTCCTAACTGAGTAAAGGACACAGCTTGCTCAGCTCATAAGCCTGCCCGAGTTTCTGCAGTTCCCTGTTCCTACTCCTTTTCTTTGATTAAGTGCACCAAAGACCTCACGCAACGCAAGATCCAAGGCCTACATCAGTGATGAAAGAGTGCAGGATGAAAGATACGGGGCTCTCTGATGTGTCCTAAAGGCACCCGCTTTATTATCAGAAAGTGCCAGCGACAGAAGCGGTTGGTTACACAACAAACTGCGCTGAGCTCAGCAGGATCAGAAACGAGGAATCTCAGGTTGGATTCCCAGAAAAGCACCTACATTTAATTCTCTGTTCAGGAACCTCCTGAACATTTCAGGTGTACGTAAACGAGCATATTTGCCTTTTTCAGTGTTCTCTGTCTCGGCTAAATCTGACTCTTAAATAAAATAAAACAAAAAAGGGTCCTTCCACAAAGTTGTTTCATCTGAAAGAAAGTGAGCTCACAGCCATGAAGCTATTAAACACTGCTGGATTAAGAATGGGACAAAATGTTATGCCTTGTAAAAACAACCTTTTTAGAAAGGTTATGATCACGGGTTCGTGATTTTTTAAAAAGTGTCCTTGAAAGAATTGCTTAAACAACTTATTCCCAGGTCAGATTCAGACTGTGGTGTGAAAGAAAACATACGTGACATTGGCTGGAAACTTATTCACACAGAAGTGTTTTTTACATTTTCAGCACCCTAATTTGAATGAAACAAGCAAAAGTAATAAAGGCTATTAGGCTTCAGATTTAAATATTGAGTGTATACTTCTCTAATAAATTAATGTGTGCTTTTAGAAACATGTACTTGATTTTGCAAAAGTTTCAGAGGCTTTTTAATTTTATTCCTAAGAGAAACCCCCTTCCCTTCACTAAACCCACTTAGGTGTTTAATGTAAAGCATGCACTCAAATCTGCACGCTCAGGCCATGATTTTCCACATGCTCATTTCTCTTCAAATGCTGCAGATCAGCTTTTTCATACAGCAGCGGACATCCAAGGCCAAGAGAAGTGCAAATGCAAGCAAACTATGTACAGCTTTGTTTTTATCAGCCCAATGTCATGAAAATGAGAGGTAGCAATTGTCTTTTTGAAGACAAGACCACGATGGTTCTGTCACTTGGCCGAGGTGCAGGGCAGTCCCACGGTCCTCAGCCCAGGGTGGTGGAAATGTCCTGCCAGAGGCTTACTGAGGACACAAAATAGAGTGGCTGGTACTACAGAAGTGATGGCTGGGTCCCTGCTGGGAGACCCTGGCCTCCCTGGATCCCGTCCTGGGGGGCTGGGTGTCCCCAGTACCCGCAGGGGTACCCGGGGCACTCCTTATTTCATACTCTGCCTTTCCCTGCGGCGAAGAGGATCAGAAAATCAGTTCTCAGCCCTAATACGCTATTGCAGACCTGGGCCCAGGGAATCCTCTTCTGCAGCAGAGGAGCGGTGGGCTGCTCGGGGTGTTACAGCACTACCTGCTGCCATGGGCTGAGCAGAGACCACCACTGGGTGAAGGTTTTGCCTGGGACTGCCGTGCTGCCACTGTGATCCCTCTGTACTTCCCTGTGCAAGCTGTCTGTGCTCATCGTGAAGTTTCACCCACACACTAAAAACATCTGTTTTGGATAACCCCAAGATATTTCTCAATGCTTGTCTAAAATCTTTGTCCATCCTATAAACCCGTGCTGAACCTTCTTCTTTACCTCCCTCCTCTGTAGTTTTGGTTACGTGAATGCAGTATCACGTGTTACAGGATTTTTGGCAGATTGGCTTTATAGTGAATTGCCTTCACCTCCACATACTCAAACCTGTTAGAACCCAGCTTTTATTTTAGCTGGCCTTAAGGAAGTTGCAAAATGCATTTATGATGGAATTTTGACCTACGATTAGCATTACTTGCATTGGCTCTGCAGGTAGGTTCCTTAAAAAGCCACCACTCGGGCACCGACAGTTGCTGTCTGAGTTTGTACATTTTGCTACAAAACAGAGGTTTTACCCCCCTGATTTCTCTCTGCCACTGCAAACCTAAGGGACACGGCCGGGTGGAGGTGAGAGAGAGCTCTCTTCTGTTCACCTTACACACCTGATGCACGACCGAGACCACTACTCACCCCAGCTCAGGGTACCGCGCCATGACGTAGCTGTAGCATCTTCCCAGGATGACTTCTTGCAGATTCTTAGTGGTCCCTCTGTCTTTCCACTTCAGCATCTGGGAACTGACCTCTTGCTTTCCGTGAGTCAGGAGAGAGGCCAGCACGACGGCGAGGACAAGGGCGGCCAGCAGGACCACGATCCCCACCAGAAGGACGGTGCGCTGCCGCGTCCGGGCAGAG
>NW_009192906.1:0-23597 GCF_000690835.1 Fulmarus glacialis
AGCCGGGCCCACCCGTGGGCCCACGTCCTGGCCTGGCCTCGGCCCAGCCCCATCCCCGCGGCCCTGCCCAGCCATCCCAGGGCTGTGCCTGGCCCTGGTGCCCCTCACCGGGCCTGATCCTCGCCCCACCTGTGGGCTGACATCCCAGCCTGCCATCTCCTTGGCCTCGCCTTCCTCTTTATTTCTGCTCATGTGATGCGCTGGCTAAAACAGTCTCTATTTTTCACCATTTCCTTCAATAATTTTGCCGAACTTCTGCTCTTCCTCAGAGACTGTGAGCACGTAGTGTACCAGTTTATCCTGAGCTACCCAGATATTTCTTTGCAAAGTAACCACTACCAAAGCTATCCATACTTCAACGCGAGTCTAAAAATACTACCACTCCAACTGAGTAGATATGCCCTACACACCTATTGCCCACGCCTAAAGGTGAGGTGTTTCCAGGATTTTCATTGCTTGTTGGGATCTCAGCCATGGACTGAAGAATTTATTTTTGGCTATTCCTATGCACTGTACACAGAAATATTGCGCATCTCACAAATGTCACAGGTTATGTATTCAAGCTTTTGTCTGTTCTGTATCAGTTATCTCACACTCTTAGGCTAAAAAGAAGTTAGGCAGCAAAATGTTATGTGCAATAATGGAGCAAAACCCTCTTCTGAATCAGAAAAATAGTTTTTCAAATGAAAAGTGCAAAATCAGCTCTTACAGAGCTGCAAATTCAGGAGCCAGGCAGAAAGCTGAATAGACAATAAAATTAGCAACCAAATAACAATTTTCTTGTCTGAATAAAAATTCCAAAGTATTCTGTGGGTTTTTAGAGCTCTGTGATATCTGTGGATTTCACAGTTATGACTAAATTTCTTTTCAAGATTTCTTTGCACTGCAGGGTTTCTGTATCATAGAGGACAGGAGTTCTGGTTCTCCAGAGGAGGAACTAAAACATACAGCATCTAAGGATGGAGGTCCATGAACAGTTTTCCTCTCTAGCTGCTTTCTTCCATTCCCTTACTGATATTTATCTCCGCAGTTCTGCCAGTGGAGTCATTGATAAGATTTTACTCAATAGGATCAGCAAAATGTTCTAAGCTAAGAAAAATCCTCCAGAAAAAAAAGTCTTTTCAACCCAGATTATTTCAGTCATCTATTTTAGAGCACAGCACTGAACGTGCATTGTCCTGCAACACGGGCATGGCTAAGGAGGTGATAAACTGTTGTACAAGGGAGGGAATGAGTAACTGGGGTGAGAAAGGATGGAAATCTATTAAATTGGTTTTGCCATCAGAGAAAATGAAGTCTGGAACTACACGACAGCCCTTGTCTGAGTATGGCTGGACGATATGAAGATTAAAAAGCACTGATAGCTGCCAGGGGCTCATCTATATGAGCATCCCACAGGATATGATGCAGATGCTGTGCAACAGCAGGGAATTTAAATAAACAAACAAAGTGCTGTTAAAACAAGGCTCCTAGGGTTAAGCATAGTTTGGTTACAAAATTAAAATAAGTCTATCCTTCAACAGCAAATCATCCTTTTATTTTTCTAGTGGAAAACTAGAACAAGTGTTTTTAAAGAAATGCATATTTGTACATCTAGGTTGGTTTTGCAAGAAATTTGTGATAAAATCACAAAGGAATAAGAATTGAGACTGATTGTGAGATTTTGGAACTTTATGGGGAAAGTATTACCTGGGCTAGGAGAAGAAGAGTTTTATTTGGCATGTGTAGGTGTATGCTCTTAATGTATTAGCTGACTCCTCTAAGTCTACGGTGTTTTCAGCGTAGGTGCTGATTAAGAGCTTAGACTTACGATTACTTTATAAACAGTCATGGCAGTTTAAGACATTTACACCTGACATGTGGTTTGATGGTGGAATCATCCTCCAGCACAGGTGTTGTGAGGGATCTTGAGAGGGTTTCCTAGTCACAGGTCTGGTCGGGTTAGTGTCTGTGTGTGGGTGCCTGTGGCAAGGCAGGGGGAAACATGCTCCTGGGCTATCCCTGATGTCAGCTGAGCTCTGGGGGCAAAGACCTTCTGCTGAGGATTAGTAATAAAGCTCAGAGTGGCTAGTTGCAAGCCTCAGTTAGATCCAGAAATCATCACCTCACCTTACAAACCAAATTAGCTGATAGAGCCTTTGTGTTTTCCCCATTCTCCTCCTCCCTGGATTACACTGAAGTGAAACGTGACGGGATCTGGCTCTCATCAGAGTTTAGGAAATTAGCTACGGAATGCTAGGCTTGAACTCAAAAACTTCCAAATGTATCTGCGATGATTATATGTAAACCAGAAAGAAATTTCTGTGAAATAATAGTAATACTATTATTGGCTTTGCGATTGGTAAAGTGCATTCATTTCTCAGCGCTTACACTGAGCAACCACGGCCTCTAATAGACCACAAAATTGTCGACTGCTAGCTGAAAAGAGGCTTAAAATGCATACTGTTTTGCAGTAATTTATTATTGGTCATTCTAGGAAAAAGCATGGAATTAGCTGAATACTTGTGCCGCTAATAAAGTTATACCAAAATGGGATTCTATGGGATTCTGCTATCATTCAAATAATATTAAACATGCTCTTAATAACCTTGCACTGTTAATAACCTTGCACTGTTAATAACCTTGCACTGTTAATAATCTTCTACTGTTAATCTCTGTATAATGTGAAACTACGAATTATGAAGTCTTTTCATGTACAGGGGCAGAACTTCATTTAAAGACCTTGATGGTGCAAGAAGCAGACTGAAATAAATCCATATTGCAGTCAGCTAATGGATGCGGAGATAAAGAAGGACTTGCGAAGACAGAAGCAGTGCAATGACAAATCCATTTCTTGCACAATTTCCTACGGAAAATATTCGCATTAAAAGCAGTAATGTAGCAGTAAACGAATGGTTTGTGCAAGCTAAAAAATGTAAATGATAAAAATGATCAATGAGGCTGATAAAATAAAATTTCTTTATATTTGGTCAGATGGAAAATTAAGATTAATGGACTCTGATTAATCCCATATTTAACTTTGGAAATCTACTGGCTTGGCAATACTGAATATCCTATTCACTTTTTATTTTTATATCAATTTACAAGCCAAAACTTATGCTGATTTTATAAACACTGTTTGTGCTTATCTTAATTTACCATTTGTGCTTATCTTGATTTAACTTTGATTAAATTAAAATCAGACCATGGTATTGATGACGTATTCTGAATTTTTCCTATAACTTTTTTTCTTTTATTCTTAAGTGTGACAGTCTGTTTTATTTTAATAGAGTAATTGAAATTCACTGAAATAATAAAGCTTATTCAGCTAACACAACCAGTTGGTGTACCCCTGCCTCACAACCTGGACAGATCGCAGCACTGGCAAAAATATTTTTGTGGCAGCAATCCTTTCAGGAAAAAAAAGGCTTTCTTTTGTTATTTTTTAGGGGTTGGGGCTGTTTAACACAGAAAAGAAGCCTGGTTTTGCAATACAAGATGATGTACAGAGCAAAGTGATTTAAAAGTTATTTTTAATTATTTCATAATTAATAAAAAGTAGAATTTCCTCCTGCAAACCCTGCTGCTCTTGTGTCTTTAGCCCATCCCAGCTACAACACTACTACCACTGTTTTCATAACAAAGTCGTAGAAGAGCATGTACTTTATTTCAAGCCTGACACTATGCAGGCAGAGCTGCAGAAAGAGGAGAGTCGCACCCTTCAGCCAAATATTGGCAGGTCATTCTGTCTCACAGCAGGGCCCGCTCTCCCTGCACAGCCCTGGAGGAGTATTTCTGCAAAACAGGAGGACCAGGGACAACTCCTACTGCTGAAACCAAGAGGCACCGAGAGGTTTATGCCCGCACTGCTCAGGCACAGCTCCTCAAGCGGGATGTGTGCCCATGCTGTGAAGCACATCGTCCTGTGATCGCTGTGATGCCCCAGAGGTACAGGACATAATTACCCCTGTTCATGTGGGAATTTCTTTTAGGACGTCGATGATCAGGGGTCCAATGCTCAAGTTCGGTTTATGGGCCTCTTTATTTAACTTGTCGATGGGCCCTTTCTGTCCCCAGTACAGTATACACCCGCCACTCCGTCTAGGCACGGTCTTACAGAGCTTGTTGACATCGCCAGGGGGCCTGGGACATGGCTGGATTATAGTTGTTTATGTCTAAGGGTACATGAAGCACCTAGCAGCGAACAGCTCAAAAAGCCAAGGGTCTCCCAGCCAGGAGGGGAAATGCGGGAAGCACATTCAGGCAGGGAATGAGTCAAAGCTGAACAGTGAAAAAGGCCTGAATCTGCTCGATTGCAAATGTTGGAAAGCGTGTCATGAATATGGCAGAGAACTTCAAATAGGGGCATTTGGGTGCCTGTTTTTTCTTCATTTTTCTGGGTATCCGTCTTAAAACACCTAGAGACTAGTCAGCTGAATGCTAAGCACCGATAATTGCAGCAGATGTGAACAGGAACTGTACTTTGACCTTATGAAGGCCTAAAATTGCTAAGTACTCTGAAAAATCCAGCTGGAAAGCGTGTTACATGGGGGAAACAATATTAGAGGACGGTTTTTACTTCTTTTTAGCGTCTCCACTCACAACATGTAAGAGGAAGATAATAATACCACCAGTGTGTCGGGAAGATAAATTCATTAATATTTGCAGAGCAATAGAGTACTACAATGAGAGCACCATGGAAAAGCCCATGAGAAAATGAGTGATTCTCTATTCAGTGCGGCATTCAGATGGTGCGCAGTAAATAATGGATGGGGCACATGTTGAGAGATGAGTCTAAAAAGAAATATTGAACAACTACCCACTCACTGAGCTCTGTTCATCCTTTCCTGATCCTGCTATCTGCACCTCCCGTGAAGTATATAAAA
Source organism: Fulmarus glacialis (assembly GCF_000690835.1). Taxonomy (NCBI): domain Eukaryota; kingdom Metazoa; phylum Chordata; class Aves; order Procellariiformes; family Procellariidae; genus Fulmarus; species Fulmarus glacialis. Next base: position 4,866 of record NW_009192906.1, read on the forward strand.
GGAAAATAAATGCTGCCTGACTTTGGAGCAGCTGGGTAGCCTTAATCTCACCTAATTTTAGCCTATAAAATAAGATGTCTAGTTTGTGCTTCCCCTGTAGTCAGTGAAAAGAGATAGGTACCTCAGGAAGCAATTCATCATACTACCTCTGACACCCTTGTTAGGATGGGGTGATCACCGTCTGGTGGTGTCCATCTCTTTTCCTGGACACACACCGAGGGAGTGCAGAGAGACGATTTGGCTTAGTCCTCCAGCGTTGAGATGACTTCAGTGTTTAGATTAATCCCGCCCTAAATCTCAATCTGAATGGTACATTGTGCCATCCCAAAACAAGTAAATCATTTTAACTGCCTTGTTTTCCTTCTAGGTTTCTGTGAATCATGATCTGTTTTACACTGTAAAGTAAAGGTGCTGAAATTTGCATTAGACTGTCACTGACAAGATGCTTCAAAGATGCCATTTGTGGGGCAGCTGGAGAGTGATGGAGTGACGTCTGATTAGATGTAGAACAGCTGCTTGTGGTGACTGGTATTGACTGGAGAAGGATCCCTCCCTTTCTCTGTGTCACTATATGTAGAAGGTTCCTTCATAGTACATGCGACTGAGAAAAGTACGTGATTTAGAAAGAGGCTGTTTTGCATTAGGAAACAAGCATCCTTTCTTATCCTGGGCAAATGATTTTAACCATTCATATCACAAATCTGACCTTTGTATTATGCCAGGATGAGAAATCAGATATATTGCACAAACCTGTTCGCGAATAATGCAGAAACGGTGAAGAAATTTTATTTTGTGGTTGAACATGTATTTAATTTTAAATCCAAGATGAAGGGGAGAAATAAATGCTCAAAGGAAACAAAGGTGGTTGCATTTAGACATTTAGAGGGGGGGATCTTCCGGGCATGAATTTTTTTTTAACTAATTTATTGTCTTTTAGTTATTAAAATGGAGCTGTGAGAGCTTACCTCTGTATTATGAGGACCAGTCCCTTACCAGCTTCTGATGACTGGGCTTCTAGCTTTGAAAGGACAAGTAACTAGCCTGGATTTAAATATTTTTTTGGTTTTCATGAAACTGTTCCTGAGGTCAAATCCAGTTGTATTTTATTTGCCATTCGTTCTTTTCTTTTTCATGGATTGCTATCATAAAGCATCTTTTGTAAATGAAGCTCATGTCCATATTTTTTGATGGTTAAGTTGGAAAACTTACTTTGAAAGGACATTTCAGATTCTGTAGGAAAAAAACAGAATAAAGAGGTTAATTAACAGAATGCTCAACAATCAATCATCTTCAATTAAAATTTAGCTATAGTTAATGCAGTCACAAGTCTGTGTCAGTCTCTGCGCTCCAGGGACAAGTCAAATACATAATGCAAATCCACTCTACTTCTCTTCATAACATTAATATTCATTCTATAAAATTTTCATGGTAGGTGAAGTTCTGCATTTTATTTTCTAACAGCAACTCAAGATAGCAGTTTTATGCTGGTCCTTTCATTTGTTTTCTTCATTCACTAAACACTTAGGTTTCTTGTATCCCTGATGAGGAAAATACTTTTCCACCTGCTTACACTAAGCAGGTCTACTGCATCCTATAACTAGTGCTGAAAACAAATCAATAAATAAAAGAGCTGACCAAAGGAGACATTATCAAAGATAAGTCCTTAGTGTTCAACGTTCACTATGGCTTTAGAAGCCACCTTAATAAAAGGCAAGGTGGCTTCCAACTGTAACCTTTGGTATCTCTAAGTGCAGAAATGGAACTGCCAAAGAGGTAAATTCCCTACTTTTAGCTATTGCTAAGACATCGCTGGTTTTTATACTTCTGCAGTGACCTGCAAGAAGTGATCATTTGTAGCTTGGATAACCAGTACTGAATTTCAATGGACTGATTTTAGTAAATTGCCACTTCTGGTTGTCAAAAATCTTTACTGGAGTTTAGTGTTCAGAGATGTTAGAAATGAGTACATGAACACACCTCATTTGCTTCAGTGAAAAACTAGCTTAAATTAGTTTAAATGGCTTTGCACTGCAGTGGATGAAGAATACTCACATGGTTTGTTCTGCCATGGAAGTGATTATCACATAGAGAGGTGATGCTAAGGAGCTAGAAAGTGAAAAAAACCGCATGTCCATGTGTCCTGCAGTGAACATCTCTCTATGTCCCAGTGAACCCAACCACATCAGATGGTGTGGTGAAGAAACACTTTCTAAATGTTGGAATTCATTCTGTATCTTTCTGAAGATGTGATGTCCCACCTATTCAATGTCCAAAATATTTAATAGCATTCTCTATATTCCCATCTATTCACAGGTTTGCAAAAACGAAGACAAAGGCTTCTGTACAATCCTTCCCTCAGCCATTATCTACCTGTATTTACATTACTTCGTTAATTTATTAAATTATTAAGCTGATCCCATATGCACAATGCAAACTTCAGCCTAAAAACAGACAACTTTTCCTGGGTTTTACTGTGCTAGAGCCAGCAGGGCCCTGTAACACTGTCTGCAGAAGGACTTGTGTGAGTGCTCTTTAACTTCTGTCAAAGTCAGTCTGGATAGTGCAAATGCCCAGAGCTACTTCTATGATAAGCTATGGGTAAAAGGCAGAAATAATGAGCTGAGGAAGGACCACCTCTGCTTGAACAGCTGCTTGAACAACTGTCTGTGGCTGCAGAGCAGTTTAACGTGGAATGGTTGCAAGAAACTGAAGAGGTCTGATAAATGTTGGTACCCGATGATACTAGTTAGGATTCACGGTGTTTTCAATGTCTGGTATCATTCTGGAAGGTTAGTGGTCAGTCACCTCACTTGCCATCAAGCAAGTAACTTGATTGCTACTTGTGAACATGAGGCAATGCTTGGAGCTATAGAATGTTTTGGTTTCTTTAAACTTGCCTTTCTTAAAAGTGTTTTTGGTCAGTTCGTTTTTTATTTCAGCTTTTGAGAGTGGAACAATGAACTAACTGACTAACTATTAGACTTAGGGAGTACACCAGATTAGATTAATTTTAATAACACTATAGTTACTCATCAGTCCCATGTTACCTAATACTCTTTCTGAAAGGTTGTTTTGAAAAGCAGATATTTTCATTTACTGGCAAGGTCGGGGTTGAAGAGAAATGTTGTTTTACGCGGCTAACTGTAACTGAAATTCATGATGCAGCAGCTATAAATCAAAACTAAGTAAACAATTTTGTTTAGTGCGTAGACATTTTTCTCCACGCTTCAGGGCCTTAATACTGATTTTTTTTATCGTGACCTTTGCTCTTGTCAATTGAATCTCCTGTCACTATCTGCCAGTTTTCCGAAACTGTTCATGCCACATATACTGTCCTTTCTGCTGTATTTTCCAGCTATTCCACAGTGTGTTTCTTTCTCCTTCCCAACTCTCCTTCTTTGAAAGCCTTGAGGAAACATCTGAATAAAATTCCAAGCTAAGAATAAGTTAACTGCATCTTTTTTTTGTCTCCTGAAAAGACTCAAAGTTTCTATAATGTGTTCATTTAACTTGCTTCCTCTGCTTTTTTTCCCCTGCTTTTTGTTTTCCTCTATTTCAAACTAGTCCTTTTTACTTAATGAGCTAAAATGTTGGGGCAGATATGTTGAGGACTTTAAGAAATCTGCACTGAATTTTGTGCATAGGTGAATTATGTTAATTTTGGTGAAAACCAGGTGAAAGCCTTATTTAATTTGATAGGGATCTCTCCTGAAACAGTCAGAAAATGTTCCAGTTTTTGCCATCCTCCCAAACAGAACTATGTGAAGTACCTTTTATTTTCCTGTTTTGAGCCAAAGTGTGTTCTGAGTTGCCAAACAGGAGAATCAGCGTACAACTAATATTATTCCGAAGTAGATTGCTGAGTGACATTTTGAATTATGTATTCCCACTATTGTGCCTAACCCCCTTCCAGTCTCTAATTGTGGGTCCCTTTTTATGCATGTTAAGTAGTTTTTCATCTTGACTGAATTCTAATTTTATCTGAACCTTTGCAAGTATGTATGCTAATCATATTAAAAAATCATTTTGCATTCATTTTGAAACTAGAACATGTTTTCAACAAAATGTTACCATTTCATAAATGTGAAATTGCAACCACTCCTAGCTTTGTCACTCAAAAAGATTTTTTAATGTTATATTTTTGAATATATTTATGAGATACACATTAAATTTATCACTTGTTTTCTGTAGTTTATAGTAGCATTCTTGTTAATAAGACAAAAATAACAACAACAAAAAAAGTATATATTTCTAATACAAGTTAGAGAAAGTTACAAGACATTACAGTTACAAGATAAAATGAATGTAAGTTTTTAATTCTACAGTAATTTTAAGGAATCTTTGTGCAAAAATAGTCATAGTGTTCCTTTTATTAATTTATTGGAGCTATCAGATGTAATTCCATTTTAATTTTATATATTTAAAATGATTCCACTCTACTTCTGATTATACACATAATAATAGGTATTATTTTAAAATGAAAGGAGCTGCAAAGAAGGTAGCTTTCTAATTATTTTTTACCTAGTACTGAAAAGGAGGGACAATGAAATACAAATGATAACTTGAAGATTTAAGTGCTTGGTTATTAAATGATTGAAAATGTAAAGGAAATAACTAATTTTAAAGTCAATTTGAAATGTAATTCCCCATTATGCCATCAGCCATCCAGGCATACTATGATTTACCAATGAAAAATTCAGCTTCGTACTAGGAAAGAGAAAACCTATGTCATTAGTTGTGTGCACCTCATTTGCATTGGTTTTCAACAGAGGGAACTTGATGCAAGCTGGATGGAGTTCATTGTTTTGAACAATTCACAAGTTGTTTAACTTTATTACAGAGATATAAATATAAATAATAAATAAAAAAATGCCTTATAAGAAATTTATGTCTTCCTATTGCTACAGTTCTTTTGTAACTAAACTTCACCTAAAATTCTCTTGTAACTAGAATTCAGTGTTCATCACAGAAAACATAAATACTGCAATGTCTTCGCAGTGAAATGGGACAATGATGTGCTGCAATTTGCCATTCCATGAAATCAAACAATTATCAGGACCATTGGGAAAAAAAGGCTCTGGAACAATATTCTAATAGGGGTAAGTTGGATTAATAGCCTAAACTCTTTTGAAGAAGAATGTCAATGTAGAATGAGTGATAGCGTTACCTGAGAATCACAATGAGGTTTTTGTGATGGCAGAGGATCCTGACAAGAAGACACAGGCAGGTTCTCCATTCCCATGTCTATACTGCTAGTTTTTACAGTGAGGAAAATTAACTCAAACACATGTACTCAAGTAGACTCTATGTTATAAAAGTTTCTAAGCCACAGAACAAACAATTAAGCAAACAATGACTAATAGATGAGAATCTGAACAGTGTTCAGACAGTAAAATAGTAATTAAAAACTGTTTAAACATTTTCCTTGTGAAGTAATGGTACCTTTGAGCAATATATAATTGATTTAATATATTTTTGGCCAGCCTTATTCAGGGCCAAAAGGACAAGCCTAACTCCTAACTTGGCTACCCCTGTCATGAAATTCTGATCTATCAATGCTAAAGAAGTACTCTCCTGGCACCAGATATGCTAGACAGAAGAATTACCAATATAATTAGGAACTCAATATTGATCTGAGAGTAGTTTAACAATTGTTAATTGTATAAGCTAATTGCTGACAATTAGCATAAAGCCAGCACACATGCATAAAAGCCAGCCTGAATCCCATTTTGTTTTTTCTGAGTAGTTCAACAGTTATGATCATGGGCCCACAACTGATTTAAATCACATCTCTTTCACTGAGTGATACAATAAAGAGAAAGTATAATATTTATGATTATGGAACAATCATAAATATTCCAAGACTTAGAATATTTAGAATTCTAGTAATTATTTGAAAATTTTAGAAGTTCTCTAACTGTTATATTATAAAGCATAGGGCTTATAAAAAGCAACTGGACGACACAGGGTCTTTTTTTAAAAAGTGTTCAAAAGAACTTTTAACCACAGGCAGACCAGATTTCTTTGAATACAAAGTCACTCATCAGTCATTCTGTTGGGGTGGTGATCTAAGACTGCACTATTCACAAAAGTGGTGATTTTGTCCTGACAATGCATTCACTTCTCCTCCTCTGATCCAGCTGAAACACAACCTTTTATTTTTTGTAAGATCAGTATTTAGTGAGATCAGCAAACTGATCCATGTCACCTTGTGTGCCAGCATGGCAGGGGCAGCAGGCACGTGTGGCCAAGGGTGAGGGGGAAGAACTTGCCCCATCAGTGGCCATGACTTTTCAAACTGGCTTAAACTGGTTATGACACTGTGCCTTTGATGTGGTAACAGCACCTTTCTCTAATTGTGTCAGGAGTTTCAAACTGAGTTTTGATGCATCAGTGAGCCCTTCTCCTGAAGGTAATAGGACCTCTGCCAGAAGAGTCTTTTATTCACCTTGATTGACTGCCAATCCATTGGACTGAATTGAAATAAATTAATTGACTGAAACCTACCTGATGATAGTTTTAAGAAGGTTTGCTTGTGGTTTTTTTGTCTGCCTGTGTTTTAAGGAATACTGCCACTGATTTCTCTGAAGCGACGCCTGGTAAGGACCCCTGGGTAGAAATTTCCCCCTCTCCTAAATGTAGAGAAGAAATACGTGATGTTCCTATCCAGGGAACTAGAGAGAGCGCTCTATCTTCATAATGAAGAAGGGAGAAACCACCTGAAACACGTTAAATACATCAGCGCAGAGGTGGCCACTACCTAGCCAACAGAGTAACTATGGATGGTCTGCAGAAACGTTTTTTTCACAGCAGTGGTCATTTCCCTAGTGTTTCCCAGTCAAAACATACTGTGTAATGGATACAAGGCTTGTTGTACTTCACATTATATCAACTGACTCCTTGGGAAGAAGATATTAACATGTTTTCCTCTGTGTCTCAGATGCACAGCTTCACATTGCCATGGTTACGCTGAGAGCAGCGTACCAGGCCCACGTTCTGGCTTGGGTATGGCCGCACCAACTGCGATAGCGGTAGCTGTGTTTACGCAGTATCACTTGGAAAAGGTAATGATATCAACTGAGAATGCAAAATAGCAGCAAATAAAAGAATGCTTTAAAAAGAGCACAGTTGGGGCAACATAGAATAGTATATCGCTCCTGCTGGCTGCTCTGCTCTTCTGGAAGAGACTGCTGCCCCTTAGCAAACCTGACAGGACAGGCACTGTGTCTGCTCTTCAGCTGCCACAGCCTCAAACTTGGCATATTACCTTAAATGGCCATCAATCCCAGTTAAACCTAAAGTGCTGGACTGTGGGCTGGTGTGGCTGGGAAGCAAACACACTGTTTTTGCTGTAGGTGTGGTAACCTCCACAGAGAGGTGCAGCAGCCCGCTGGGGACACCACCTGCTTACATTGTTCCAGCATGAATCACCAAAGGTCTCCTGCTGGCACCTTACTTTAAGGCACCTTTATGCAGTTCGCTTGCTGTTGTTCATGAGTAAAATAGCCTTTTGCTTAACTCTCTTCTGAGGATTAAGTTAGCATTAAAGAGCCTGTGGCTTGGTCTCCAGCATTTCATGTGGCAAACAAATGGTATGTGTGGAGACCTGGACAATCAAATGGCCTTCACACAGTGATCACATGTATTTTCTTACCTCCTCTGTCTTTCTGTTTCAGGGCCTTACCAGCACAATAGCTCTAATGAATCCTCTTCCTGAGAAGGTTGATATGTTCTCAGAAGACAACCAGCAGTGTAGAAGGTCTATTTCTTAGTAAACGGCTGAAAAACAAGGCACAGAACAATATTAAAATTGACATTTTCTAGAGGCTCTCATCTAGTTCATCTTCCCTGGCAATTTAATCCATCCTGTTCATATACTACCTTTCCCAGTAAGCAGTTTTACTTGAGTTGCCAATTTACTTTTAATGCTAGACCGTACAAATCCATTCTGACTTGTCTAAAGTTACACTTAGAAGCCAACTGTATGCCTATTAAATTTGGCAAAAAGCCCCTCTCATTATTTCAGTGGGTGTCAGCCCTTAGGCCAAGATAGTTCAGACTGATTTATCTGTACCGGTGTAGGTATTTCCTACATACAAGCTCCACTCTCTAGCAAAAGCAGAGGGTGGAGCTTGCACACTAACTCTGCGATGTGATTTAGGACCTCTACACAGTTACATGATGTCCATTTGATCCTGTTCTTGCCATGGAAAATTGAGAGGGATGACAAGTGAACTGTAGCGTTTAAAGAGGTTGTCATCTGTAGCTGTTTGGTCCTCCACCCCTCCTCTTTTTCCCTGACCAAGGTCACAGCCTTCTCAGGAGAACGGCAGTACAGAACATGTGAATGATCCTCAGCCAGTTTACAGCAGAGTCAGGGAGCTTAGCATAAATTTCTGATACAAGTGAACTTAAGCTGTCAGGTTTTGGACTGATGATAACATGTGGACTTGCATTCGATCCCCCTAACTCCTGGCTGGGAGATGGTTTTCTGGCTGAGCAGTTGTTGCACAGGTCACGACACTGCTTATAATGGACTTTGTTTTGCAAACAGCAGCACACTCTGATAATATTTTAATCTCCTAGATCCTCAGTATCCTCTCAGGAGAGGCACCCCTCTGTTTTCCCCCATTACCTCCTTTAATCTTTCTTAGGTAAACCTGGCTTGGTCAACACAACCTGCCAATACATGGCTATGGAGGATAGTAATTTCAGGCACCACAGAGGGACCTGGAAGAGGATGCATGTCCACAAGCTAAGGTCTTAAACTGGGGAGCAAGAGTGACCAACCTTGGGCAAGATAAAGTGTTTCCCAGACACAGTTCTGGGTTCTCACCTTTACTGCGGGGATGACTAAGTTATGAATGAAGTTGCTAATGGCCATGAATTAAAGAACTGCGTATCAGTGCTGGTTTATTTTGACAGGCCTAAAAACTTTGGGGTTATGGCTGCTTCCCGAAAAGCCTAGCCCATCTTGCAGTGGAGTGAGTAAACTCTAAAGAGGGGAGAAAGCTAGACCAAAATAGATGACTGTGAGCAGGAAACATTACAGCCATGCCAGCATAAGCCATTCTTGCTCCTGAGTCAGAGTCCTGTGTGAGCATGAGTCAAATCCCTTAATTATGGCAGCACAACCATGGAAGATTTCTAGCTATAGCACCTTATTGGGGCTCCTAAGCAAAGCCTAAAGTAGGAAAAAACCCTGTATTTAAGAATTAAACAGCTGACAGAACTGAACCTTTTCAAACAGGAGTAAAACCAGGTTGACATCTAGAAAAACTGTTACCTTACAGGTATGCTTTAGTGAGGAAAACTATCTGAAGACATTTGTTTAAAAACAGTCACCTTCCTGTACGTACCCTTTTTTACTTTCCCATAATTCGTGCTGCTGGCAAATTCCTCAAGTTCTTTAAAAAAAAAGCATCAAAATGTGCCGAGATACTGCCTTGTCACTCAGTGATAGTAGTCATTTCAGACATACGCACACACAAAGAATTGCGTATGTAAAATCTACTCAAGCTAGTATGATGAGCAGAAAACCAAAAAAGAATGGTGTGAAAAAAAAGGGACGGAAGAAATGTAGTGATTTTAGTAGGCATGCACTGACTCTGTATTTTCTGTAAAATACAAAGGGATAACCAGCCATTTTTTTTGGTGACTGTGGGTCACCTAAACTTGAATGAATTTTTCATATTCTCGTGACTCTGTTTTCCATATGCAAAACTGTCAGTTCTTAAAATACATGTAAATAATTGTTATTTACAAAGACAGTCCGGTCAGAGATGTAATGAATCCAAATAGATTTAGCCTTAGCTCAGTTCAGTGTTATTTTCCAAGCTCCTCTCTTCACATGCAAGAGTCATGCATTTAGAACAGGCTGCCTGAGGTCATAGACAGGATTTAACGAGTGCAAGCCTGCTTAAGGAGGCCGATTTGAACTGAGTGGATACAGAGCCTTATTTATGACACAAACATAATCTGAATGAAATTGGTTTATGTCTTGTTTGTGTTTAAGAGTACTGTGCTACCCTTATGCAATATTTGCATTGGAAAATAAGAGATTTGCATGGGAGTGAATCACTAAAATTATTCACAAGGCATTACAGGATTTTACAGTGGATCTTTCATAAGGGAATCAGGATGGATTTCAAAATAAAATTTGGATGCTATTTGTGAAATTTTCTTAATTTCTTTTAGTAAAAAGACTGTCTCACCATCATTTTGAATTTAAAATATAAAATCTCTCATCTTTCAAATAATACGTTTTGCTCTAGAAAACTTGCAAGCTATCTATCTGCATCATGGTGTTAGTGCAGGCATTGAACATGGGGAGAGGATTTAAGCAGAATGAGAAAGCAGCGTTTGGAGCACATAAGGTCATCTCTTGAATAGGAGGATTTTCTGCTAGCAGCTGGCACTGCTGAATCTGACCAGTGACTGGAAGGCATCATGCCAGAAGCTAGGACTTAAAAAGATCTTCAGGCTGGGGAGCACAAAATTGAAATGGAGGGGAGATGTTCAGCTTTTTTTCTAGTTTTAAGGATAGGTCAGGGAGGTGAGTGAGGCAATGATTGACGGGGTTGGCATTTCTGGGTTTGTCTATGGGGGAAAGCTGCACTGAGGTAAATTTAATTAGCTTAGAAGCCGATATAGTTACTGTAGTGCCTGTCCATGTTATGTACCTTCTTGGTATAGGAGGACGTTTTTCATTTTCAACCTGTCAGTAATATGTTCAAGATAAATGGGAAAAATCATTCTTACTCTGTCGTAGAAATGTATACATGAAAGTTTGCTCTGGTACAAAGTTAGGGCCAAATCCATGCCAGGAAAGATTTGTCGGAATAGCCTTCCCAGCAAGCCCTCTTAAGCCTGTATGAACAGGAAAAGTGCTTTACCTATGTAACATACACCAGTGCAAAAGTGCAAAATAAGCTGTACCACTTTTGTGCCACTATAAGCGGGTTTCCCCTCGGCTTTTACCAGTATAAAAAGGATGCAAGACAAAGCACTTCACTGGCCATTTGTACAGCTGCCAAGGTTACTTGTTACACCAACCACTATGTCTGTTTAAATTCACATCTACCTTATTTTATACTATGCCACTCTCAAGACTAGTCCTGCATAAAGCCACCACCAGCCACACTAATGCAATGTTGTGTCTATACCATGGTTACTAATCATGTTCTAATGCAACAGTGAATAGACAGAAGAACATAGGCAACACATGGTTTTGCAGGGACACCCTAATGGAGATGACTTTATTGATTTGGACTTTTCTTTACCGCTAAAAAGATTAACTAATTTTTTTTTTTCAACCTCGGAGAAACCAACATGCGTCAGCTCTCCTATGCTAAAAACATAGCCAAGATAAGGCGCTTTAATTTTGTACTGAGGTGAATCTTCCAAGGTCAGTCCCAGGCAAGAGGACAGGGCTGACCTTGCTGAACTAACCTTGTGGTAAAATTAAAGTATCCAGCACTTGGTTATGTTTCCAGTTTGGCATATCTGACATATATCAGTGATTTTTATGCAAAAATATCGTATCTTTTTTTTAGCAGCAAAGACCTAGTCTTTATAATCTGCTTTTGTGTTACCTCAGAAGCATTTCTGTAGTCCACCCTCCACACAGCACAAAGCTTATCAGAGAGACCTAAATTCTACATATGACTGAAACTCGCTGTGGACATCTGTATCTACAACAAGTCCTCTGAAACAGGGAGCAGTATGTCCAGAGTGTTTCGTTATCCTCGGTGATGCAATTTGCGTTTGGAATAATCATGTCTACACAGTGCTCTGGAATCGCTATGTCTACACAGCTGTTACAACACTGCTGCTTTGCATTCTTGGAAGATTCCATGGTTTATTGCTCTGTCCCTCTGTTTTTTTCCATGCTGCTCGTTGTGAAAGATCCCACCAGAAGGTAGTGGAGTATTTCCCATGATTTCTCTAATTTCATCACAACGTTCGAAGTGAGCTCCCTTTTCAAAGGACTGTTGGGCATCAGGCAAGAAGCACTGAAGACCACTGGGAGGTTCCTGGTGCTATTTGTATATCTTTAGGGACAGGGACATGTGCACAGCTGAAGCTGAGCAGAGACAACCGACTAAACTAATGCATGAAATGGTGAGGCTCAGTAGTGATGCAGAACAGGGACAGCCAGCAATTTCAACAGGGTTTGGGAATATTAACTTTCAAGAGCCTTAAATGGAGAAATCGCCCCGCAACTGTAAGAATGGAACATGTCATAAGAATTTCTCTTGGCACGGTGGAATATACTCATCCATTTTCCTCTGAAGGCCCGCTGTTCTCATTTGTAACCATTTCTGCAGAGAGAAATCCACAGGAAAAATGGTCAGGATTATTGCGAAGGAGTTATGTGCAACAACTAAAAAACTCCCTGGCTTATATGAGTTGGCAACGCACAGGCATCTATTGAATTTAAGTATTTGAAGGTAGCTAATTGTGTTTAGGTTATTAATGTGACCGATACGGCTATTCTCACTTCAGATCGTACCTAACAGAAGGCAGCACTTTTCTATGATGTAGCAAAGACAGATGATCACCATGGGAGACTTACTAATATTAGAATGATGTGATGGGTAGGTCCAAGAAACCTACATTTTTAGAAACGCTGGGCTATTCAATGCTATTTTTTTTCTTTAAGGGCAAATGCAAAAAACAATAGTGCTATGATTATTCTTGTCTGTCCGAAAGACTTAGCATACCCATACACCCATGTTTCCCCTGTTTATGAAGCCTTTCACTGGATGCTTAACTAAAGAAAGGCTCATTTATACCCAACCAAGTGGGGTGATTTTAGATTGTGCATTAACAATACTCAAAAACTGGGTGCTTGCTTGGCAATATCTGCCTCATGTGAGAGAATTATTTCCTCTGTGTTAACGCAGATTCTTTCGCAGCAAAGTAAACAGAGAAACACTGAGACGTTTTGAGTAGTAAAAAAGTAGTGATGGTGCTCTCCTCCATCTGATCAGGAAGATAACAGTCAGGGATGCCCTACAATTCAAAATGTGAAATGAGTGCAGATTTGTGAACAAAATGAATGCCCTCTTAGGGCAGGAGTAGGGAAATTCGTATACATGAAGGGTTTTAATATATCATACACAGGGATTTTATCAAATTCTGCAAAGCTTTTTATATAATCAAGCAATGTTATGAAAATCATTTCAGAAGATGTAAGTTAGTTAGGGCAAGTGAGTAGGGGAAAATATTCTGTGGAACTGTAGAAATACACTATCTCTTTGGGCAGATGAATGAGTTTACGGGGTCTCACGCTATGCACATTTTATTTGTTGCTTTGCAATATGGAATGCGGAAGGACAAACTTGTACCTGCAAACTGCTGTTAAAAGGTGCTACCTCAGTAGATATGTTGTTAGAGAAAGGCTGACATACACAGAGAGCGGGGTTTTGTCTTTGAAAAAAGCATATTTAGACTTACCTCCTCTCTGTCTCCTGCAAAAGCTCTTTCTGAAGGGTCATGACCATTTTCCCCTACTCTCTCTCCCCTTAATCATGCTAAATTTAACTTTCTTTCCATTTCTCCATCTTTTTATCATTCTGTTGTGTTGTGTACACAAAATCAGTAAACATGCCATCCCTTGATTTCCTTTCCTTCTTGAGTTGATTAGACAGGTATTCATTCAGTGTAGGCACCTGCGGCCATGGCTGCTGCAATGTGGCATGGGTGGGAACGATAAAAAGGAACAGGTAGTCATGCCCAAGAAATAGCCTCTGTGCCAAGAATAATAAATATTGCTCTTTCCTTAATTGCACAATATCCATTCTAAAATAGAGTACTATCTTTGCCTGAAGATTTCTTTTCTAATACCCGTAGGTCAGTATAAAGTCATCTGTTAAATAAACAGGATTCTGCAGTCACCAAAGATAAAAAATGCTTAGAATCTCCATAGTTATTAAAATATTTGTGCAGTCGGAGTTGGGTGATTTATTTTGTAACAACTCAGTCCAAAGCTGAAGGCATAATGAAAATAAGGCAGAAAATTTACTCTAGCATTTTTTCTATCCTGTACCTGCTATTACAATAAACTTGCCTTCTAGTTGTTAGGCCACACAGAGTTGCCACCTTGGGTATGCATGACTCTGAGGTAAATGGTAGAATAGGAAAGAAAGACAACAATGACGAAGGGCTGTTCAGCAGACTTCATCTGAGGGTTGTTTTACATTTATAAGAAGTGGGACTGAGGTCTTGTACATTGAGGCACTTTAGCATTCAACTCCAAAGTTAAGTGCTTTGCTTCTACTGTGGGTTCTTCAGAAAAGAAAATTCAGTGTCAACTTTCATTACCCAAGAGTGATGTAAGACACTAGCTATTCAAGGAAGATGACGTTAGTATGGAGGCCATATGTGTAATAGAGTCAGAGATGGATGGGCATCTTGCTATCCATCAGGAGACATAAATTCAAGAACTGCTGTGAATTTGTGGTGAAGTCTACCCACAGTCAACTCAGTTAGGAATATGTCATTTGGGTCAAGGAACCAAAAGTGATCAGATACCATGATGCACATAATACCCCTTGAATGCTCCTAACTATGAAAGGTAGGAGCACTCCAGCTAATCCTGGAGGCCACATAGATGTGCAAAAGTCTTCTTGAAGGGTGTGTGTAAAATGGTGATGCATATGGCTTTTGTAACTTTTGACAAAGCATCTATTATGGCAGAAATGCTGTATATTAGATATAAAGGAATGTGTCTTTATGAGACACAGCCATGCATTAATTCTTAAATGTATTAGTTCTTACCGTACTCACTGGAAGAGGCAGTATGATCATAACCAGATTAACACATGAAGGCTCCAGCATAAGTACAGCCAATACCAAGAGAGTCAGGAGTCAGTAGCTAGCTGTATAAACAAAAAAATTCTGTGCTTTATAAGTGCAACAACAAATTCAGTTACTTTTGAGATCTACACCACTCAGATAGGTGGGCAGCCCTTGGCTTTATGCTTCAAAAGATATCAGATGTATTCAAGCATTTGGCATAGCTGCATAATTTGTAACAAATGATACATGTCTTAAGATTTGTTGCTTGCTTCAAGTCCTTGGTTGTTAGGGATACATTCACAACAAGAACCTCTGATGCTGTGCATGGTTTGGAGCATTCATTTAAAGGCCTGCATGCCATGATTTCCTATCTATGGTGATAGGTAGTGAGAAAGTTTTGGCTTGTCCACAGGTTTTGTCGGCATAAACTCCATAAAAAGAGGGAAACTGGTCAATATCGCAAATGCAGACAAGCAAATATCATCAATAGGAAAGGTATTTTCTAACACTGGAATTTCACTTAAACATTTTTTGTAATGTGTTGTTATTTCTGGAGGTCTCCTACTTGATCCACGAAGAGTGCTCTGTTCAAATTACAGGCTTAATAGCTGCATTGATGATTATCAAAAGTATTTCGGTGAGCCCAAGAGTGAATTTAAAAACCTGTGCTGCAAAAACCAGTTTCTTTTGAGGATTTCCTGTCTCTTTGTCACTAGAGCAGAATTCTCAAATGCAAAAGAAGTTCTTCACCCACGAGCCAAAGTCCTTTGAAGCTAGCTATTTGCACCAAGTCAGCATGTTGAAATCTTTTGCCGAATTGATTGGTAAATTAAGATGAGTTATTTGAAATCAGCTTCAACATATCCCTTCAGATAGCTCTCTTGTGGATCATCCATGCCATTATGGTTTTATTGTAGAAGGAAACAAATTCATTTTAAACTTTAAGTTTTGAACACATTTTAAATCCCTAAAAACTTAAAAATTAACATTTTCAAGTGTAGTAAAAATAAAAAATAATATTTAGGTAAAGCAAATCAAAAGAGATTAAATGAATTTAATCAATAGCTATCTGAATTAAAGAATGCTGCCTTGATTTATTTAGTCTGATTCATTCGACATACAGTAACCTTAAATATCTACTTAGAATCATTACTTCCATGTAAAGCTGTTTAGTTAAGAACTTGAAGTTCTTTCATCAAATTTAACTAAAAATAATAAAAAAACCCCTCATAGAATCATAGACTAGCTTGCAATTTTGGTAAAGAAAATGAATGGTTTTAAATAATTTTTTAGCTTGAAGATTCAGAGGCTTAGCTGCTTCTTTTCCTCATGATTATATAACCAACTATTTTTTTTTCAGTTAGGAAAGAAAAATGCAGTATGGATGGCCAGATGTAGAAGTCTGCAGTGCAAAGAACTGGATCAGGACTAATCACCCTGAGCTCCTTTTATTGTCTGTGAAAAAAAAAAAAGGGAAAAGAAAGAGAGAAAAAGCACTTTAAGGCATGATTCATACCATCCTAATGTAGGCATCTAAAATAGGTCAGAGTCATTGAGCCCTGAAATGTCTGTTTTTCTCTATGGTCACCCTAGGGAATCACTAGCTTAGATGTGGATATCTATGTTATCAAGTAAGGTGAGATGATTTCCACCCCATGTAACTTTTGTGACCACGAACAAATATCTATAATGAAAGAAACATTGCCTCTGTAAAAAGGCTTCTAATATAGTGATATGTGCTAAAGCTTTTGTTCCACATTCCCTACAATGCCCTAGATCCTCTGAAACTTGTAGATTGAAATTTCTATCACAAAGGAAAACATGTTATAATACTTCATTATCCTTCATTCTGACTCGTGACAGTGATTGCTCACTAAACTTACTTAAAACTAACACTTGCCAAGAAGTACATAGCAGTGATCCAATTAAAGATGTGCACGCAGAATTCATTGCTGATTGGTATGCGTATTATAATTAGTGCATACAGCAGCACATCAGTATATTAGTGTATATATACTTATATGTGTGTATACACATACTAATAGAATGCTTAAAAGACAATTATAGATAATAACTGTAGTTAAGAAAAACTGAAAGCCAACAGACAGTCATACAAATTAATAAATTTCATACATTAATAAATGCAGTATATTGGTATGCAAACTAAACATACCTATGAAAATGTAGGGACAAAGACAATAAGAACATGTCTTTGTTTTATTCTGAATTTCTGTAGGATTATTCAGGACAACAGAAATCCTAGTGATGACATAGTTCCATTGCTAGCTGTGGAAAAGAAAAAGCATTCATTGAATATTTCTGTTTTGCATTTAGAAAGCAAAATAGAGTCTGCACTGCGAAAGTATCATCTATTCTGACATTCTCCTAAGTGGATGGTAAAGAGCATCTATTAAATTTTTTTAATTGGCAGGACCAGATAACTTGATTTAAATCTTTTAAAAGGAATCTTGTGCTGCTGCTCATTGGCCAAAAGCTTTGGCGTACTGGAGAGGTCCAAGAGGCCTGGAAAAATCTAATGCCGTGTTGATAGTTCAACAGCGTAAACAGGATGACCAGGGTAACTGTAGATGAGTGAACTTGACCTCGGTTCCGTGTGAAAGAATGGAACAGCTGGTATGGGACCCTGTCCATAAGGAAATAAAAAATGGTAACATAACTACTGCCAGTCAACATGACTTTATGCAAAACAGGTTAAGTTAAACAAACTGCATAGTACTTCTATGAGATAAGAATTTTGATTATTTGATTTGTTTAATAAAGGTAACTAGGTTGACAAAACAATGTGTTTCAGACTTCTGTTAAGCATTGATACCGCATGACACCCTGATTAAAATATAAGCACCAGAACAAAACAAGAAAACATATATTAAATGAGACTAAACTGTGTAAATCAGAAATTCAATGTGCAATTGTTAACTAAAACTCACCAAGTATTGCCAGTGTGGTGCTACAGAGATCCTTTCATGTCTCAGTGCAATTCAATGCTTTTACCTACGGCATGAGAAAAAAAACCCATAAACTAAATTCTAATAACATTTCTAGTGATGCAAATGACAAAAGGAGAGAAATTATGAGGACAGATTACAAGCAGGAAGTGATTTAGACAACTTTCTAGCTAAGCAGAAACAATATGGGTATTAGTATTGCCAGTTAAAGGCTATCTATTTTGGGAGGAGGACATACAGATTACACTTGCAGGACTGAGGAGTGTAATGACTCTAAAAAAATGGGAAGGCAATGGTTGATGGTCAATTTTTTAGTGTGAAATAGCATGAAGTTGGCTGATGTGATCCACAGTTTTACTCTGGAAGGGGTGAGAGATGGTCTTCTAATGGGTATGGTGGTCAGCCCAAATTAAGCTCTCCATAGAGAAAGGCAAAAACAATGAAAGCTGCCACCCAACAAACACATACTACTCTGCTTTGGACTATACGAACAGAGCGGTTTCTCTGGGATATATTGCAAACACAGTGGGTGGAGAAATGGTTAGCAGGGGTTATGTACATCTGCATAAATAAGACGCAGAAGAACAGCAGGGAGTTTTTCTTTGCTGTGTTTGGGGAAACAAGACTTTGGCTACATTATTTGTAAATAAGATTGCACAACTTTGCTAGCCCTTGTGGTGTTTTTGTTTTTGTTTTAGGTTTTTTTATTTTAGTAAGCACAAAGCAAGTCTCAGAGTGAATCAAGAAGCTCGAGACAGTGCTGAAATTTTTGAGATGTTTAATGGGAAACCCACCCTGACAGTGTCCTGCTTATTCTCCTGTCTCCTGGTCCCCAGGGTTTTGATGTGTAAGAGGTGGAATGCTCCCTTGCTCCCCTCCGGGGCAATCATCGTCAGCATGGGAGGACAGAGCTGTCTGTCCACCCCCACCCCCCCTGCCCCCAACCCCAATTCCCCGCTCT
>NW_009192906.1:23611-29991 GCF_000690835.1 Fulmarus glacialis
CAGAGAAAGACACTAATTTTCTACTCCTTTTTCCCTTCCTGGAATGCTTTAGAAGGGAAAGTTGATAAAGAATCTCTGTAGGTCTCGCCCCGCTCTTGTAGTTTGGAAAGGAGAAAGCATATACAAAAGCAGTTTGATGCTGACTTGAGAAGCTATACTGGATTGCATGCAGCCAGCCCCAGGACCCTGGTCTCTCAGTCTTGTCCAGTCTCGAGGGCTAGGGTTTCAGATGGAAACCAGGGAGCCGGAAAAGGGGCCACTCAATGTTTAGGTTTCCTTTCTGTATGGAGCCAAACCTGAAATCCCAGCTTGGGATGAAGAAACTGCTTGGGGTTTGCTAGCCTGATAGGGTTAGGTAGGCTGCTGCAGGGAAGCAGAGATGAAGCTGAAGAGAAGTAAGTGGGGAGATGCGTATCTGTTGGTGTCACTCAGTGCCTGTGGATAAGGTAGCAGTAATGGCTGATAATGTGACAGGGAATCAGACTGGTGCATCGGGTCATGTTGTGAGGCAGCAGCCCTCATGCTGCCCTGCAACACGAGCATACACCCCGCATACCTAAGGGTGCAAAGTATCTTTGGTGACTCACTACCTGCAGCCTTTCCTCTCTGATCTGACACATGATCCTATATCTGATCAGTAAAACAAGGGGTTTGTCAATCAGCTGCATCTAGTACATCAGTTCACGGAGCAGAAGAGCCTGCAGCAAAAATGTGCGAGATGTGGGCCAAATGGAGAGAAGCGTCAGGCAGGAGCAAGTGTACAAATATCATGGTTAGTGCATGAGATTTGGCAGAGGTAACTGGGAGGCAAATGTGGGGCAGGACTGATATCAGGTCTGGGAGACAGCAGGAGTCAAAAAATCACCTAATAATCACCGACATTTGTACGGAATATGAAGATCAATACAAATAAAAAGGGGTAAAATGGATAAATTTATAAATAAAGTACTGATGAATAACATCCCTGCCTCCCAGCATCTTCACCACCACACTAAGAATACTGTGGGCTTCTGTTTTTAATCCCTCTTCTAAATAGCCTGTAATTCTGCCCTTTCTAAAACAATGACCCAACAGCCAGTGTCTTCCTTCTTTCTCTACCATCAAGAACAGACCGTCTGCAAGAAGTAAGAGGGAAAAAATTAAAAATGTCTCCATTTTGCTCCCCCCTGCCTTCCCTTGCTGGCTAAGCGTCTGTCCCACAGCTGTCACACAGCACTCAGAGAGGAATGAGCAACTTTAAAGTACAAATGTCTTCCAGTTTTCTGATTTTCAGCAAAATCATCAGCGTTTTGCCCCATAATGCCTAAAATGTTTCCTGAAGTTAAACTCCAAAGCGGTCACATTGTATCCAGACAGGCAAGCAATCAAAAGCATATATTCATCCTGGCCATCTAAAAGAGAAGGGGCAAGCGTAAGCTAGTTCTCTAGAGTCCCTTTACAGCAAATGGAGAGGGACAGTTATTTTCTAATGGAAATATGTCATACCGGTTTTAGGCCATTGTTTTGTGATCATCAATACCAGAGCTGCACACAAATGAACACAAGAGACGTTAAACATAACTTGAACATTTCTTTTAACATAAGTTGAATGTTTTTGTTAAATGAGCAGAGCATACAACATTGAGTCCATGCTGGCATTAGGGTTTTATGCTGCCTTCAGAAGCCCTAAAGATGCCCTAACTGGCATGAAGGTGAGTGCTGAGAGTGGATGGTATCTGACTGGGCATAAACTTCCGGGTACAAAGTTAATGTCTTAACTCTTCATCAGAAACTTGAATTAGTAGTTGCAATTGTACAAATCAACACCTACATCATCTGGCTACATATTCCCTCCTCCAACATTAACAGGAACATAAACCTAGATTCACTATATTGTGAATATACTCACTGTTAGGCTTCAGATCTATCTGAAGAAAGGAGGAATAACTCTCCATCACTTTTGGAGGAACTCTAGAGGCTAAAATGCATTAGTCACCCAACTTTTAGATAGCTATGGTTAGCTGAGATGAACACCACCTCACCAAATATACAAGGAGATTCAATTCAGCTGAGTTTACAGCATCTCTTCACTTATCCCATCACTTACGGATATAACTTAATGGCCACTTGAGGCCTGTAAAGGAAGACTTAAATATTATAATCTAGTTCAATCACAAGTTATTTGTTGTGTAGAGGACATCAGATCACTGACCTCTACAGTTTGCTTTAAAATCCATGCTGCTATAACAAATACAACTTGAATTGTGAATATCTATTCTTAAGTAACTTGTTAAGCCTGAGAAAAAGTATAAAATTTATCCAAGAAAACCAATAAAATAGAATGTGCTTGTTGAGAGAAAATAGGCCTTGTGAGTTGTGATGGTTTTCTACAGATATAACATCACTTCTGGAAATGCAGAGTACAGCTGCTGCATTTATGTAAAATACCCCTGGTCTACTCAGCACTAAAAAAGTGTATTCTCCTGAGCTTATTTATAATGAGGGACAGAAATTAATTTATTGAAGCTAATGAACTTGAGACAAAATATTGTCAGTTCTGTGGGGTTGTTTTCAAAAAGAAGGGAGCCTCATCAATTGTTGTGCGAATCTTAGTTGAAACAATTCAGAGGGAACGGTTTGTAAGATGTTAAGATTTTTTAAATTCTTGAAATCCAACTGGAGGCAAGATATTTGTTTGAAGTAATACGTTAATTTCATGTAGATGTGCAGCGTGGTTACAAATTTGAACCTGCACATGGAAAAAGCAAATCAAAATTAATTATAGACAGCCCTCGAAAGTGAGAAACTGAACAACCTACTTTCTTTTCCCCAACTGAAAGGAAAAAAGCAACTAAAATCAACAAGTCATTACATTGGGTTGTAAAATTATTTCAGTATTATCAGTCTAAAGGACTGATAATATAAGGATGTCTGAGTGTGAACGTTTTGCGGAGTGTGGCTTTTAACTTGTTGGTATTTCTTTGAATATAGCCAACACAGGAGGGTGGCAGACAACTGTTGTTATTAAACCTGATTATTCTGCAAGAATATCTAGATCGCTCACCCATAGGCATTTTTCAGCAAATGTTCAATTAACAACTTGACAGCTAACCATTGACTTTAAAACTGTCTGATCTTTCCACAATCAATAAATCGCATCTGTGTAACTTATACCACTGCGGTACAGTTACCTGTTTAGCACATTTGTTGTGCTTACGTGTTTCTAAACAAAGCAAAGAAGGTCATTTTGTCACAAAGAGGGACACTTTCTTGGGAAATCATTACAGAGGAAACTGTTGGGTAGATACATTGTCTGGGAAAGGTAAAACCAAAGGCCAAACTACGGTGCAGTCCAAGGATCTCTCACCAGATCCAAGTTGGCTAGGACAGAAGAAGTTTTTTGTTAGCAAACAAACTCAGAACGCTTTGTACCAGAAATGCAAGGCCCTTTCAGCTCGCTGGAGAGTGTAAGAAAAAGATACCCCTCGGAGGCTTCATTTCTGAGGCTTCTTCCAGGTCCATATACAACCCCAGCTGAAGAAACTTTGGTTTGGTTTGGAAACCATAAGGTAGCGGTTACTGAATCTTAGCTCACTGATCCACTTCCATGACAGTTGCTTTCAAGAGATGACAGCAACTCTTGCAACATCTGCGTTTGGAGTTATTCACCTTTAAAAAATCTACTTCTGTAGCCTCGAAAGATTTTACAAGTCAGCAATTCCCTAGCCAAAAACAATTAACTTTCCCATCATGTCATAGAAAGAAGTGAATTTCTAAACTCAAATGTATCCTGAACTTCCAATATGCAGCCTACCTCTCCTTATTAGATACCTGAATAGACCAAGGAGTGATCCAAGGGACATTTCCCAATCCCTGTGGGGTTTGGGGAAAATATTTTAAACCTCCTTTTCTGCATACCAATAAAGACACTGGGGAGAAAATGATGACAAATGAGGAATAGAACTGAAAGATGAGATCAGAAAAAAACAGAAGTGTGTAGGAATGAAGTGAGGCACCCAGAAACATTCCCTTATTGTATGATTAAATGCAACAGATGAAATGAAAAACATGTTCATTTGCCATGATTACCTCATTCTCTCTGTTACAAATGCTGTTCCTTTGCTTAATCAGCAGTTTAACTGAAAGCACACTCTTCACTTGCATTTGATTTTGTGGTCTCCCACTTCAGTAATGAAAATGTAATGTTCACATGAATATTTTATTAAGTGACCATTTTGTTTTGCATCCATGAGCACTCAGCAGAACATGCATGAATCTGTTTTTTTTCTTTTTGTAGAAATTACTTGACGGTAATTTTTTTAGCAAGTTATTAGTATTACTTAGACATATAAATTGCCTCCAACCACAGTAGTGCTTGCTACAACAAGGATCTTGGAGATACCCACTCCTCCTTTTTCTGCCCCACAATCCAGGCATCCATGACAGAGTCTGTTCCAGGGATTGTGGTGGCTGAGCCATGATGCCCACCAACTGGGAGAAGGTTTTATTCAACCTCTCTTGTAGGCACATGAAACCGCATAGATTTCTAGTGCCAACAGTTTTGTACTCATCTTGTTATGACGCTTAATCGTTCTGACATTAATAGTTGCACCTAAGATGCATGTCTGAAAAAATATGCTTCCAAAAATATATTGAAAAAGATACTCCACCTCTTCCTTCAGCACACGTGTTGCCTTTTGTGCATATAAGCCCACCAAAACACAGAAGGTTGACACTTTTCAGTTCTTCTTTAAATGCTGAGCATGCCTGCAGTGTCCATCAGTTAGGCAACTGGCAAGCTGAAGCCTCTGCTTGTCAGCCATACCGTTCATGGGACTGCAGAATCGCCTTTCTCCCATTTGACTCCCCACATCGGCAATCTTCCTCAATTCATTGTATATGTACAATATATACACTAAACAAAACAGAAGGAGGCCCACCATTAATTACTCATCCACACAATGTTTAGCACAATGGGAGCCTGAGGCTCCAGTGAGTTTCCCAGACGCTGTCTAAATAATGCAGATAGATGATAATTCTCGTTGAAAGCAGTCAGCCCATTCCGAGGGCAAGCCTTCCTCATTTCATTCACATAAAACTTCCACTGAAGGGGTACATTGAAAAAAGCAGATAAGATTTTCCTCTGTAGTGACTCTATTTCCCCAAATGTCTCTTTATCTCCCTGGTGGTCTTGTGCGTACACAAATTAGACCAGCAAATGTTTTGCATGAGTAAGAATTGCACCAATAGCTTATCCCAAACAGTAAGAGTAAGCGACAATTCATAATCATAGTTTTATACTGTTTATTTTGCACAATCAAATAAGCAGACAGAAAAAGAAAAGACAAAAAAAAGAGAGAGAAGACTGTTTTTTCTCTTTCAGTAGTAATAATCCTGGGGCTATTTATAAGGTGTATGTAAGGTGTATATATCATAGAAATCCAATAAAACAGGACTGGAAGTAAACATGAGATCATCTAGACTATCACACTGCCCTGAGCCAGGACAACTGTACTCGTGTCATTCCCGATAAATATTTGCGCAGCTTAAAATGCTCCAGTGATGGGGACTCTATAAAAATCCCTTGACAATCTACTCCAGGACTGCATTACCCCTGCTGCTAGGAAAATTATCTTGATGTCAAGATAAATGACGGAGGAAGTTAGGCTCCCTTCTGAAGCCAAAAAAAAAAAAAAAAAAAAAGCTAGAGGAAAGAGAGTTACTACCTAAAGCAGATGCAAAGGCCATCTGAAACAAAGACAAATAGCCAAATTAATTGTAGGGCAGAGGGGAAAGCTGAATGCCTGGGATTGTTTTGCTGGGGAACAGCCTCCAAGAGCAGTAATAAACAAACAGAAAGAGAGGCTGGAGTAACCTGCCTAGGGAAAAAAGTAAACAAACAGATTTTCAAACAGATTGCTACCTGGAAAGAAACAAGAGTTGGAAAAAGCAGACCGCAAAAACCCCTCTTCTGCTGGAGTCCTATTGTGTTTGGGCAAGCAGGTCTTTGCAAATTTTCTGTAAATATTGCATCAAAGAAATATCGAATTCTATCATCGGTCTCTTCTTGAACAGAAATACCCTGAAGGACCCTAGATCTTGGCTATCTATGCAGGTCAGAAAGGTACATTACAAAATCTCTTTAAAAAAAATAAAAGAAAGAAAAAGGGCATTGTTTTCTATGATTCTTAGATATTTATGTGTTCTTCTCATACGCAAGAGGGGTATAGACTTCAACTATTGCTTGAAAATATTTGGCTCTATTGCTTCATGAACCCTTTTTTTCTAAAACAGGATTGGTTATATTCGATCAGGCTTTTTCTTTAAACAAACAACACCACTTTTTAGTTGTGTTTTTAGTCGTGATCACTCCAGAAGGAATAAAAGCGAGCATTCCCCCC
>NW_009192907.1:0-17378 GCF_000690835.1 Fulmarus glacialis
GATGTGGTGCTTAGGGACATGGTTTGGTGATGGAATTGGAAGTGCTAGGTTAACAGCTGGACTTGATGGTCTTAAAGGTCTTTTCTAACCTAAATAATTCCATGATTCTGTGATTCTGTGATAAGCTATGCTTCTGGTAGAAGATGGGATGCATACTGGTGACTTCCACCGCAAGATAGAGCTCTTTTTCCAACTGCAGCTGTTCAGCTGCGAAACCATGCCTTTCTATGAAGTTGTATGAGGGAAAAATGAAAGCAAAAGCAACTTCAAACAGTCTCTTTATTATGATATGGTCTACATTATGGAAATAATTAAGAATAATATACAAAACTAATAAAGGGTTATTTTTACTCAGTATTTTATTTGCACTCTACAATTTCTTTTCTCAAGGAAAAGAAGGGTTTCAAGCATTGGTCTATCCTAAACTATCACTAGGCACTTCAGGCAACAAGAGTGTTGGGATTCTTAAGCCTGTACATATAACATAGCTGGTAAATGCTTTTCTGAAACAGTGGGCAAGTAAACGGCTGGCAAACCTGATATCACACCATAAACACAGCACCAAAAGGGAACATGCATGACTGGCACTTACCAATGCTGACAATTAGAAAATCATTAATGTGCAGGCAGATACTGGAGGACGCACAATGAGATTGTCATACTGATTTTGTTTATGTAATGGATGCACAGGTGCAGATTTACTGGGAGATAAGGGATTCTAGCATTACATCAGCCATTAATGTGTACTAAAATGCCCTGATATGCAATTGTTTAGACTATGAGCACTGCAATTCTTTAGGCTTTAAACCCTAAAAAAAATCAGTAAGGAACTTCAGTAGTTTTCAGGTGGATATAAAGATCTGTTATGGAATTAGATGTTTTCTCATAGCTGCAGGCCTTCAGTAGAAAATCTTAAGGTCATTTCTCTGCCTGCAAAACTCATCCATTAGATCTGTTTTGGCTCCACCTAGAGATTCATTTACAAATTGACTGTGGTACAGTCACCTGCCATGTCCCTACAGGCTTTGTGTAAGAGACCAAAAGGTACATGGAGTTGAGTACCTACAACTATTTTTAACGCTTAGATTACTACTGCTTCTAAACCACGTGCCCTGTCTTTCCCAGCCATTCCTAGAATCTGGACCCCACAAAAACATGCATGTTTAAAAGGGCCTCTTTTTGTCTAAGTGAACTTTCAGAAAGTGACCAAAGCTTTCTGCGGAGGTTATAGCTTGACATGTGCTCTGATAGTACCTACTTCATTAGGTATGCAGCAGCATCCAAAACCATAAATTGTTTACAGGAACTGTACTTCACTTGTGAAGGCTCCAGCTGGATAATGGGCAGCTTTTGGACTGGGGGCTATTTTCTCTTCCCAACCAAAGCCTGATCTGGATGCAATTTTAATGAAATTTCATGTAACTAATAGTGGTATTGTTGGATCTATCTAAGCACAATTGCTTGAAATAAAACAGTTTCAACACACTAGAGCAATTGCCTCTTTGTAGCCTTCAGCTATGTGTAGCTGTGTACAGGGGTGTTACCAGGAGGAACATTTCCACACCGTGTTACTACAGAAGGAGCCTTTCTGTCTGATAGAGCTGTCAGCACCATTGACTTTGGCATCTCGATAGGATCCTGAAGGTCTTAAAGACCCAGAAGCTACTCATAGTACTTCTGTACTACAAATACACAGGTTTAAGTTCAGCACTTCAAGAGGAGACATTGCAGATGGTTAAGTAGCAGGAGTCCTTGGGAAAAATAATCTGTGGAGGGAGAAATTCATCATCCTGATTCCCAGCTGGAGAAAAGTCCTGCTTTTCTTCAGGGATACACAGACTTTTCATACAGATTTCCTTCCATTTCCCATGTGGAACAATTGTTATCCACACAAATTTATCTATACTGTTAAAACATGTCATATAAAAAATAGGAAGAAAAATTGAGTATCGTTACTGTTTTTTCAGAAGTGACAGTTTATCACTGAAAAAAAAATTATATTCACTTCAAAAGGTCAGCTTCTGAGCAAAAGTTAAGAGAAGTATATTACCATTGCAAAATCTTGGTTCGGGACGACTCAGACTGAAAACATGGTAAGAAACTAAATACTAGAATCAAGATTTGCATTCTGAAAAGCATAATTCAGGCAGAAATAGCCCCTTTTGCTCAAGCACACACGTTTTGTGAAAGAAGAAAAGAAAGCCACAAGGGAACGAACAAAACCAACAATAATCTAGGCATTTAACAAAAGGTGCATTTAAATCCAACTACATATCAATGTTTTTAATGTAACATGATTCACTAAGGTTATATTTTAAAGATCACACATATGTGCCATCACTTGATTTACAAGCTCCATTCATTTCAGTTTATAGTTTCCTCAGTACAACAACAGACTTCCAGAAAGTGCTAGTACAGCATCCAGAACAAAAACTCTGCAAATTTATCTCAGGTCTTGGCTATATCTCCAACATAACTGATTACAATCTAGATTACTTGTATAGTGGAGAATCAATGGGCTTGGTGAAAAGAAGCCTGTTAAGGGAAGGGGTAGAAATTAAAAGCGTTATTGCATTCCCATTCCCTGTTTTTTCACAGCTTAAGTTTTCACAGAACCCAGGGGCAAAAACTGTAAGAAAAGAAGCCAGTTCAGATAAAAAGCAGCAAGTACTGAGTTTCAAAAGAGGGTCTTGCTCATTTGAATATATGAAAAAGAGCAGACCTAAGAGGGAGTAGTCCAAGGATATCGCCCCTCTGCTGATCTAGCCCAACCCTCACTCCAGCTGAAAACTCTGCTGGCTCAGACCTGGCTCTGGACCCAGTTCTCTTTGCAGATAGGTACCTGAACTGGTATTTAAAGCGTACCTGCAAGCTTACTCCTGCAGGATTACAGGAGCCAAAATTGTCTCCTAAAATTCTCCTACTGTGCCTGTCCAGAGTAATGAACATTTTGGCAGGGCAAAGAATCTCTGTATTTATATCAAGTCTAAATTTATTTAACATCCACCATAGACGTCTATAGACCAAAAGATCCTCGAGCCAGTAGGATAACTCAGACCATATGTAACACTGAGTTCAAAAGAAAGTATAGCCATTACTCAGAAAAACTCAATTTCTAAAAAGTGTAGTTCATTTTTGCTGCAGACTGAGAGATGTGAATTTGAACCCATCTCAGTCACAGAAGATTATTGAGTACACACAGATAACCTCTTCCCAGGTAAGTGCACTAGACTAACCTGCTAAAAAGAGCACAGACTGCGGCACTGGTGAGGCCGCACCTCGAATCCTGTGTTCAGTTTTGGGCCCCTCACTGCAAGAAGGACATTGAGGTGCTGGAGCGTGTCCAGAGAAGGGCAACGAAGCTGCTGAAGGGTCTGGAGCACAAGTCTTATGAGGAGCGGCTGAGGGTTGTTTAGCCTGGAGAAGAGGAGGCTGAAGGGAGACCTCATCGCACTCTGCAACTACCTGAAAGGAGGTTGTAGCGAAGTAGGGGTTGGTCTCTTCTCCCAGGTAACAAGCGATAGGACAAGAGGAAATGGCCTCAAGTTGCGCCAAGGGAGGTTTAGACTGGACATTAGGAAAAATTTCTTTATTGAAAGAGTGGTCAGGCCTTGGAACAGGCTGCCCAGGGAAGTGGTTGAGTCACCATCCCTGGAAGTATTTAAAAGAACGTGTAGATGAGGCGCTTAGGGACATGGTTTAGTGGGCATGATAGTGTTGGGTTGATGGTTGGACTCGATGATCTTAGAGGTCTTTTCCAACCTTAATGATTCTATGATTCTATGATTCTATGACTATTCCACCTTTCCAGGTACCTTTAAAAACCTGAGTCAGGGATTCATGTTTGAGAAGACTAAACCCAGGACAGGATTTTGGACAGTGAGTCCCAACCCTGCCTGCAAGGATGGTTCAGCTGAGGAGTTGTGGGGAGGGAGAAAGCAATCGCAGTTTCATAATGGTAGTTTTAATAGTAGTTTCTCAGTTTCCCATTTGTGATCACAGCGACCTGGCTTCAAGAGCCCTCCCTGGTCACAGTACACTGGCTGGCACAAATCCCATTCTCAGCCACAGCCACCGGCTCCCTGACACTGCTCAGAAGCTTCCTTCCAGGCTGTAGATTCCCCTCCTGTCCCTGCGGGCTAAGTCTTGGCTCGGCTACCAATCTGCCAGGTAAACCTTGGCAAGTCATGCTGTCTATGCAGGCCTGTTCTCCCAGCAGAAAGAAGAGCGCAGTACTGATGTCTGCGATGAAGTACTTCAAAGTCTCCTAAGAATGCTGTCATACAAAGGCTTATAGAAATGGAAGCTGTAGAACAGTAGTTAGAAACATTTACCCTTTATTTGGGAAAGCCAGGGATTGCAATCCAACAGAGTGGAAATGAACACTGTGATAGCAGAAAGCCAGATGTTAGGACAGAGAGGCTAGAAGGCAGTTAACTCAGTCCTTCTTCATAAGGTATTGGAAACAAGCTAGCCTGGAAGTACTGTTCAAAATACATATTCTCTGGAGTCATTCACTTCGTTCTACATTGAGCCAGCTAATTTTTAGTTTTATACAGTAAGTAAAAGCAAATAAAAGGATTAAAGGAGTGTTGTGGGATTTTTTCTAGGACTTTTGTCTACCAAGTTTCATGTCCTCAAAACACTTACTTGAGAGCAATAGTTTCAGAGACAGTCATGAGAAGTAAAACAGCAAAGATCACGCAGAAGCTTCAAAGAACCACCAGGCTCTAAACTGACAAAGCAATCATTAAAACTAACCCAGAATAATAATGAAAGTAACCTCATCTACTAGTTAACGCTGTACTCGAGTCAGAGCTAAAACCTCCTCACCTTCAACACTTTGGATTATAAATAAACACAACATTTACATCCTGGTTCCTTTAGTCTTCTAGAGTAAAGAATGTTATAGAGCTCGATGCTACGACATAATTAATTTAATTTCTTCTTAACACATAATTAACACTTCCTACGCCTAACTAAAACCAACTGAACTGTCACCCACTATTTATGCTGCTTTCAATCCTGATGTCTTCTCTCCAAAAGGGGGGGTATGTTAGTAGACCATCTACATAAAGAAAAGCCTCACCCAATTTTTCTTTCTCCTTTCACAAAAATTTCAGTAGTAGGAGAGAATAGCAAAAAAAAAAAAAAAAAAAGAATTTCAGGTTAAAGGAAAGAAGTTAAGATTATAAAATTAGGATTGCCACAAAAAAAGTGCCAGTATTACAATTTAGTTAGACTTGTTCTCTTACAATTCAGTTGTGCTAAATAATACCTGGCAAAGGAAGCTAAAGGAAAAAAAAGGAGTCTACCCGCTTTTCAAACTAGAACTAGAGATGCTTAGAGCCTTCTGTGAATCCCATTTTTCTGCTTGTCTTGGCTCACTGTATCTTATTTCTTTCTATCTTGGAGGCGTTGTTATAATGATGTGTGATACACAGTATTAGTATCAAAACTTTAAACATACATTGTGCTGAAATTATTAGGTACTACTGTGGTGTTCTATACATGAGATACTCAGAGTGATCAAGACTTGAAAACTTCAATTGAATTTTATTGTGCAATAAAAAAAGAGCATAATATTGTGGATAACAGATGCCATCAGATATGGCAGTGCGCGGTAATCCTTGCATAGCTCCTAACACAGTGCAGCAGGAGTGGAAACGTGCCATGGGTAGCGCTTCACGGCACTGCTGCAGGCCCTGGGCAGCACACATTCACCACGAGATGGCCAGCGCTCCAGGCAGACTCCAAGGACTAGTTAAGTTGTACAGAACGCCTCTGACTGCCAGAGCAACTCAGGATGGGAAGCATGTAGAGCATGTGGCATGCTGGCTAGTTAAACTGGATTTACAGCCTCTCTGCACTGCCAAAACAGTGCTAAGCAAGCGAAGAGTAATACTGCTGCCTACACCTCCCTCTGCTCCCTTTTCCTCCTCTACCCTAAATTTTACTTTGCATGTGGCTTCTTCCCTGTATAGACCCCATGGCCCTATGACTGTACACTCCCTTATTTCTCATTGTTTTCCTCCAACCAAGTACCTACTTATTTCATAATGAAAGATATTTGGTGCAATGAGTAGTTTATATGAAGAAATACTTAGCAGACAAAAAACTGCTTTTATGGAGTTTTTTATCTTCAGAAAAATAATTTGGGAAAAATTGCTTACAGCTCTGAACTTTGAAAATTTGCTCTTATTTGCAATATGACCAAGGTCACAAGTACTTCTCGTTTGCACAGATCAGGCTAGAAATGGCTGGTGTGATCACCTACAGACAGACTGGAAAATGATGGAAACTTTGTGTAGAAAATTGTTTCTGAACACCCTTGTTCTTTCTTAGCACTTGCAATTCATGCGTTCAGTACTTGATTCTTCACACTTTTCAGTCATGAAAAACTGCACCATGTAAGATCTACTTAGATCTAAACCTGTATTTAGGCAGGGCAAAGATATATTTGGGATCCTAGATGCCTGGAGTAGTCTGGTATGGTACAAAAACTTTTAGAAAAAAACAAGTATGCCAAGAATGGGAACTTCACAAAAGAGAACTGGCACAACCATGTTAAAGATCCCTGAAGACAAAGAAATTCCCACTACAACTTACACCTAATGAAACTAGTCGAGCAGAACATTTAGCCTGGGATTTGGGAGACTAAAATTTTGTTCCCTTCTGTGCTTGACTGTTTTCAGATTCGTATCTCTGTCTGCTCTGCAGTTTCCTAATCTAAGCTAAAATCAGGAACTTCTCCCTGCCTTAGACTTTGGCACAGCTTCAATAAGGAGCAACGTGCAGAGATTTTCTCACCTACAGTTCTGTGGAAAGGACGGTCTTCTGGAAACCAGGAGATGGAAGGAATGATTTGAACAAAACCCATGCACCTAGTTTCCTCAGTGTGAGCAAACCAGTTGTTGTATGAAGCAGGGACACTACTTCGCTTGCTGGGGACTCAGAATTGACAGTAAGCCCTGCTTAGTTCTCTAAAAAACACATGGGTCCCAGTCCTCAGGAGAGAGCTGTGAGATCTGGATTCCAAATGGGCAGAGGCAGCAAAGGCCATCAAAGTGTACGTGAGGTCCTACCATCCCTCTCCTGAGCAATGTTTACGCTAAGGTTTAGATGACTTGCCACTTTTTGTGCTGCATTAGTCCAAGTTCCCTCATGAAGCACGTAATGCCCACCACCATCGTTCTGAATTTCACTCTGGGCGGCCAGACATCTTAAAACAAGGCTCTAACTTGTATCCCTTGTACCTGAAGAGCCTGCATTTAGTAACTTCTGCTGAGTAAAAGAGGCTTTGGGACTGCCCTCAACAACTCTCTTAGAAGTATAGCATGTGCTTTAAAGGAAGAAAAAAACCCAAACCTCCATTTAGAAATGACCACTGACAAAGAATCTGGCACACCACTGGTTAAGTGTTCCAGTGTCTAATTATGTTCCATTAAAATTGTTTGCTTAAAGCCAAAATTTATCTGGCTTCATTTTCAAGACATTTCATCCTATTATAGCTTTGTTAGATCAAAGAATTCTCTATTATCAAACTCCTTTTCTCCATGGAGGTAATTATAGGTAGAGACTCATTTCGTAACCATGTCTGCCTTTAAAGTAAGCTCTCCAAGTATTATGAGGCATGTGCTTGATTTTTGGCACAAGAACTGGATACTGCATTTGGCACTAGTGCAAGCACTACTGGAACAAAAGTAGTATTACCTCCCCCATACCATTTGATATTCCCTTTTTAATGCATCCAAGAATTGCATTTGGCCAAGTGGGAGCTCATGTTCAGCTGACTATCCATCACGTCTTCTAACTTTCTCTCAAAACACTGATTCTTGGGATGGGCTCCCATTCTGTTTCCAGATGTATGACTTTACACTTGGTGCTAGTGAAACAGGCTGTATGAGTTGGACACCAGCAAAGAAAGGAATACCAATTAACTGTAAAGCCTATAAACCTTAGCATGCCTGAAAAATTTGAGAGTTGTTAGCGTTTCAGTCTCCCGTCGCTTCTCCAATAGCTATTAGGTAAAGCTTCTGGCTTCAGTTCTGAGGAAAAAAAGGAAGATGTTGGTCATTCTGAAACAGGGTAAGAGTTCATGGAAATCTTATTCCAGAATGTGTCAGCAGCTGGCAGTTCTGGACAGTGAGAAAGTAACAGCCTGTTCGCAAGAACCTGAACTTTATCATAGAATGTTGACACAGGATTTTCATTATTTATTATTTAAGGACCAAGTGATCGTCTTCATCAGCTGCATTTTTAACTCAAATTACCTCATAAATGCTCCAAAATGTACTACTCATGCATTGAATAAGTGGATCGTGCCTCATTTCCACTGCAAATTCTGACCTTAACTATCGGATCATGAGCTCTTTCTGCAATTGCCTGCTATGGGACATGCCTGAAGAACAGTACTAAAAATCCTGAAAGCTATGCTAGTATAAAAGGTGACCAACTACGCAGGATTACCAGCTTAAACACAGCTATGCTTTAATGTTAGTTCCCACACTATGTATCAACATTTTGCAGCTGCTATCTGAAAGTGCGTTTCAGAGGCAGGTAAGAAAAATGAGTTGCTCGAGTACCATGAAAACCAAATTAACTTTCTCCTCACTAACACTTAGTGCATGTATTCCATTAAACACAATTTGGGACTTACAGGGCATTCTTACCAGACAAACAAGGTCCCACTACACTGATTAACTTCATGAGTTAATCTTTTATTCTCTATACCTATCATACAAAGTTTGCTATCCATTTGTATGGCTTCATCATATCCATGAAATGCTTTTCGGTTAAGAATATACTAGAACATACGTACAAGTCAAAGGGAAATAACTGAAAAACTTGTAGCAAAGTAAGGGAAGAAATCTACCAATTGAAACAAACAAGGATGCTGAAGTCAACAAAACTTTTCTCAGGTACTTCCCCCCAGTATCTGAATTTCATTGCCCATTGGTGCAGTTTTAAGCTGAAAGGAGTCAGGTTGTTCTCTCACAAGATCAAGACAAGAACTGAGGTTTCCCATTGATAGTGCAAAGTGATTATTGTAATTTTCACTGTAAGATTTTTTCCCTGCATCCAACAACTTTATGAAAATGTTTTTTCCTTGTAAATCATACTGCTTATCACTTTACAAAGATGCCTAACAAATGAAGTACTTCTATGGTTTTCACCTCATTCATTCAACTCTTTTCCAAGCATGTACCAGCAGTCTAATTACTTGCACTGAACAGCTGTAAGGAACTAAGTTCTTCTAATTTAGTGCAGTTATTAGTTTAAATGGACAAAGGTGTTTGTTGGTACTTTTGTATTTAGACACAAGAAGCTGTGTTACTAGATTTTGGAGCTCGACTCACAGCAGGGACATTTCCACTTTAGGTTTTAGAACTCAGTTGTTCAAGTATCTGGCAACACAGATTGACCCAACTGTTAAAAAGTTTTATTCAAACTAAAATGCAGAAATAAGCTTTTGCACAAATTGAAAAAAAAATAATCAATGCCAGTGATTTTTAAATGGACATCCTTCATTAGTGAAGTATGTAAATACAGCTTGCCTATAGCTGAGAAAAGCATTTCAGTCAGAGCAGACACAACTTGTTGACCTATTGTACCAAATGTCTCAGCGGGCCAAGGCTCCTTCAGCAAAGTGCTCGCAATACGAGAAGTCGGTTTGAATGCAAGCCGAGTTATGCATTTTACCAGTCCCTGGGTTTCTCATCTGTACTCTGCTAGACCTACACATTCGCAACAACTGTTAATACCCTCATGAATCCTGTGGTCTCCACTTCTATAGTGTCTGAAATAAAACACTGCAAACAAATTACGTAAAGCTGAGTAATTACCTAGAATGTGGAAAATTATTTGCTATTTTGTAAAGTATTTCATTTTTCCTTTGGTAAAAAAATACCTGAAGATGTTCAGAGCTGGAAGTAATTATTACGATCTTAAAATCAAGATCTTAACATGTTAAGAACTTGCCTCTTCTTTACATAGAAAAATCTTCTCACACAGCTTTCTGGTGCACTACAACTAAGTAGGAATCCTGGCCACTCAACAGCATACAGCTCAGTTTGTCATTTACTGTACTTTTAATCACAACAAAAATAAATAATTGTTGCCACTCAAAACCTGATCTGTTACCTACATGAATCCTTCCAGATTTTATTTCTCCAAATGAAGGTGAAACAGTATTATCTATATACTGCTAATTCAAACTATACATGGCTCTTGGAAACAGGTTACTCCAAAGTTAACTTAGAACCGCCACCACTAGAGAGGAGGATCACAAAAAGAGACCAATCGAGATGACACACTGTTTTGTGCAAGATGGTTTTATTAACAGACCAGAGTTTGAAAGATTGCAGCTGGGCATCTGAATCTGAAAGGGGAAAAAAAAAAAGTATCATTAGACATGTGTAGATCTGAAACTACTTTGGCCACCTGAAGAATTAATACATTTCTACAGTTTACAATTTGGGCTGAAAATACTGATTTTATTTCACTGGGTTTAAGACTTCCATAGTCTTGCACACAATAACTAACTTCTATATTAACATCTCTTCACTCAAAACACAGATTTCAAGTGCCAGAACTAACAGGATAAACATTTCTACCTTGAACTATTGGTACCTATCTTCCTATTTGTCTAAGACGACAGCAGGGGGGAACGTGATATTTAAAGACATACTGAGGCATTGTGCGTATTCTAACTTTTGCTGTAGTAACCCTATTTTCAGCACATTTCAGGGACTGTTTACATAATGAAAGCAAAAAGCAGAAGCAGACTTGAGACCAGTTCCTGTAAAGTTTGCTTCAGAGGTAATGAAATTCAGTATCTTGCCAATGCTGAATTGTCAAAATTCAGCATCAAGTATTACGCTCTTTTTCCCCAATCTATACAAAGGCATTGGTACTGGAAGTCTTTTTTTTTTTTTTTAAATTTATTTGAGACTACCACTTAAGAAGAAATAAAGACAAATATCAGGAAACCATCTACATATAGAGAAGAGGAATAAATACTCATCTTCAGGTATATGGCCCTTCACAATGACAGTAAGAGTACTGCCAATATCTCATCTGAACTTACTGCTCTAGATGCCCATTACCTGAGTAGAAACTACAACGTTCTTTTATTTTCTACATGTAGGTTACTTGTATTTTAAACATGGACTCTATTCAGAACAGTAGGAAAATAGCAGGAATAGAAAGTGGAGGAGACAAGAACAATCAGTTACCTTAGCTTTACACCAGAGGTACGTTTGTTTGCAGTCCAAGCAGAACAACTAACTGCTTATAAGCATAAAGTAAGAAACTGGAAGGTCACTTCCTAAATTGAAAGATGGAGTAAAGCCCTGATGTCTTGCTACTTACACGGGATGCTGAGCTAAAGTCCAATGAAAAACATGAGCAACCAGCTGAGTATCTCTAGTTTCTCTGCCAATATACTATTCACAGGCATTTATAGCCATGCAATAGTGAACTAGAAGCTTCCCTCCTGTAGGAAGGCTCCTGAAAACTCAAGACCACCAGTATACTTCTGACGTTTGTCAGTGAAGATGGGGGAGAAAGGGTCTACACTGACAGAAAAGCTGCAGCGTTTCAAGTAAAAAAAGCAGTTTCCATCTTATACTCAGAAACCCGACAGGAGCATAAAGTGAAAGTAGTTTTGATCAATCTTGGTTATGAAGCCTCATGCACTAACTGAAGGGAAACATCTGCCAGTACTGCACTTGTTTGTGCCACCAACAGCAAAATTTCTACAAGAATGCTAGTATGAGTAACATACTATCACTCCAGGCACCAAACATCACAGCAATTCTGCTTCTCAAAGTTAGCCACTTCTTCCCATAGTTCAGTTAAAAAGCTTTACAAGAACACTGTCCCCAGTAAGCAAATATTTTCCTAAAGCACGAGTTTCCACTGCCATGCAACCAGTGCTTTAAAACTCTGCTGCTTCACAGATGGAGACAACAAAGCAACATGCAAAAAACTTGGGGGAGTGGAAACTGAGGAAGAATAGCCTACAAGAAAGTTTCAAGAAAAAAGCTGTCAAATGGAAAGATATTTCATAGGTCTCTTTTAGCTCCTTGGACAGACAGCTCAACTTGCTATGCCTTGTTGGCTATAAAAACATTTTTAAAAGGCTTTTAAAAAAAAAAAAAAAAAAAAAAAAAAAGGACTTCCCTTCCTTCAGAAAATTTAATTTCTGAGGACTCATCCAAACAGTAACTGCACCTGTTTTAAGCTGTAAAATCACATCACTACCCACTTATTTTTTTATTAGCCAACCCTCTGGAAGTTAGGAATTCCTAACTGCACATCTGATTTCTAAAAAAAAAAAAAAAAAAACCACCGCAACAACCAAAACGAAAACTAAACAAACCAAACCCAAAACAAACAAACAAAAAAAGAAACCAACCAAAAAAACCTTGCCGTTGGAGGAATCAGTTTGGGGAAAATTGGGTCTTTGCCTGTTAACCTTTCCAAGCATCCTAACACAACAAAGTTTTCTTAAATTCCAGCATATCTGTCATACCAAAAAGGCATTTATCCTTGATTGAAAATAAGATATGGGCAACACCAAAGCTAGTTTAGTGTGTAAAAAAGGTGTGAAAAGCAATGGGAAGTACAAGAACTTTGAAAAAAGTGTTTTGGCTTTGAATGGCAGAGACTTCTCATCAAAGCAGGAACAGCAGAGTGACAACAATAGATGGTAAGACAGATTGTTTGAACTAGATACTAACTTCAGGACTCAGCTGTCACTGTCAAACTGCTTTAAGTGTTAACAAACCTTCCCATTTCTAAAGGACAGACTATTCAAACAGGCAAATTAGTCTTTCAAAATTACCATCTTGGTCATGTTAACATGAAAACTTAAATTGAATCATTTTGAAGCATGAACAAGCCAAAAATTTAGACCATTAAAATGGTCTAAATTAGTAATTTAATTCCTCCCAGTCCTAAACAGGCTTTTATAGCAGACATCAGACAATCTGAAAAAACACTGTACTTGCAATCACAAGACTTTGATCATATTAAGAATTCACTAACGAGGGCTGAAAATTTTAGCCAAGATCTCAAGGCTTCCCATCATAAAACCCAAATAAGGTGTTAAAACAGGTTATTGGTAAATGAAAAATAAGTTATTGGTAATGTTTATTCTTCTTAAACATATCAACTACAATGAAGATTTAATTTCTTCACAAATGTTTAAGCTTTAGCAAGACTTCAAAAATAAAATCAGAACACTCTATTGTCCAAGTAGCTTTATACCACCCAGGCATGAGTGAGTAAATATTAAACCTGAATGTTCCACCAATAATGGCAGCAGCCTACATAGCAGAAATAGAACAGCTGATAGTATTAACCTTTGGTAGTATCTCACCATTAGTTCATTCTCCTTATGAGCCTGTTGATCTGATCTTCTCTGTTACCAGCATCCCCACCTTCCACGAAGTGGATCGTTTTCTTCTTCATTCCACCCCGAGGAGAGGATAATTTGAAGGGCCAGAGGAAGTTGTTCACAACTTTGAAGTTCTTGCCAACAGTGTAGATTTCATGGATCACATCTTCCATGCAGATGATGCCAAGCTTTCCTAAAATTCAGAAACATTGTTTTCAGAAGGGCTACAGAGCCACTGGTCAGTGACAAGCTAAAAATTATCAAGTTATTATTGTCATTACCTATTCATTTTGATAAACTTCAGGAAGTCAGAAAGCACCCACTCTGTCACAACACCCAATGACTGACTTTCCCAATTAAACTGGATTAGCTGCAGCCAACTCAACATTATTTAGATGTTACATCTGGCAAGAGGCATCAGTTTCAACTGTTGAATATTCGTAGCCAGCGATGAGGAACAACAAAAACCAAACCCCGCTTAGTGAATCTTAGGAAAACAGACTGTGTTCTTTGAAGAAAAGCTAGACTAAATACACTTAAACCCTAGCTATGTGTAGCTCAGGGAAATTCACTGAACTACTTATGCTGTTGAATAATGCAACAGTGTGTTTTCTTAATGCCTTTCCAGAGTCTTCAGTGACATGTTAACGAGTTAACTGCTTGCAAAATACAACACTAAAAAGGAAAGTGATTATAGCGTAATACTTGTACCTTTTGAATCTGACTATCTATTGCACCGGAAAAGGAACAAACATGACACAGCCAAATTCGAAGTGATACACAAATTAAGTGCCAAAAATGGGAGACACGTCAGCGTTTGCTTTCATTCCTGGCACGACTGGAAAAGAAGCCGCCTCCTAGAGCAGTCTATTTCCTGACAACTGACCACCATCGCTTTGTTTTTACTAAATACACTAATGGCTTTTACTAGACAGTTCTTCTGACGTGAAGTTTAAAAACTCTGTTTACCAGACCATGAAGGTCTAAGACAGAAGCAATGTCTAATACGGAATTTGGAACTTCAAAGCTATGTATGATAAGCTTCTTTCCTGCTGCAGCACCTTTTCATTACTGAAAGATCTACTGACCTATTAAAGGTCAAGGAGTTTACATTTAAAATTACAAATTTAAAATGCTAAAATTTGATTCTTTACACTGATTTTCAATACTTTATAACTAAAGTTATTTCCAGCTTGCTTTGTATTTAGCTATTAAGACAGAAGTAGTGATTATTAACCATCACTACTATTCTCCAGAGACAAATAAGGACAGTTATCCAGCTTAGCATTAATTACGCAAATGCAACAAGTTGGTTTCTTGTTTTGTTTTGTTAAGTGAAGCAGTATTTACCAAGGCGTTTCTGAATCAGGTAATTATCAGTAAGAGCAATACGCTGCTTGTTGATCTTGCCATAACCACGCTTGTAGATCAGTTCATGCACAGACTTCAGATTGGGATAACTGAAACAGTCAAGTGAAGAAAGAAAGGGAAAAAAAAAAAAAAACAACACAATTATTAGTCCTTGCAAGCCACCTTTCAAGTTAACATCCCCGAATGAAACTTCCGTAACAATTTAAGATCACTTCAGCATGTCCCAATTGTAAATACAAAAGCAACAGAGAAGCAAATCTTACTCATACCAAGTTCTCAACACTAGTATGACAGCGTAATCGTATCTAGCAAGAGTTAAAGCACTGCCTTAATCACGTTTTCAATTCAAAGCAAGGAAAGCACACAGAAGATATAAAAACATTTTGAACACAAGGGAAACCTGCAAGAATGCAGAAGGCACTCAACATTTGCACCCTGATTTGATAAAACTGGCCATTTCACTCACCCCCACGCAATATAGGGTTCCACAATCCGCAACATGTTGATAGAAGCTTTGTTGAGTTTTACAAACGTGCCATTAAAAATCTGACGCAGGCGAAGAAGCTGCAACACCTTGCGGACCTTAGGGCTGACACCATTGGTACTAGAGAACACAGGAAAAAAGCCTCAGTTATCTACATCCCAGAAAACGCTAAGTATCAGGTTAAAAAAAAACGCAACAGTATTGTTCCCATATGAAACACATCACTATTTTACCAATTACACAAAGCAAGCTTAGTAAATTATTTACTATCTCTATACATTTCAATATTAAGTTAAAAAGTATCTATTTCAATGAAAAGAATTGAAATAAGCGTTATACTGAAACAATTTATAACTACCCTTGTGCTCTCCTGAACATAATTCTTCCAATCACACCTTTTGTTAGTTTTCTATAACACTTTACCAAAGCAAACACTTCAAATAAAGCTTATGTTAGGAAATACTGGCATGTAATTTTGTCGAGATTAAGGTGAAACAGAACAACTGTCTGCAGGTATTTGTAGCCTTGCCTTCTTCTGAAAAATCAGGGATTCCTAAAGACAGCAGACATAGCCAACATAATGATTTTGCACTTAATTAATTAAGCCTCTGGTGCATGTACAACATTACTGCCAACAACTTTCCAAGCCACCAGTGAAAGGCTTGATTTTATTTACATATTTAAGCCCTCAAAACAAACAGGTAACAGGGAAGGCAATTTCAATGCTTTTGAACATAAAATTGTTTACATCTGTATTCAATCTTACCCTCTTATCCTGATCACAAATGCCAGTTTTGGTTCCGCTGGAACGTAGTAATTGCCAGCTTTTCGGGCCATCCTGGCCATACGGATCTCCTGCCTATACATGTGCCGGTACTCCTTGTGGTAAGCTTGGGCTCTTGCATAGATGAGTCTTCTTTGTGCCTTACGGAACTGAAATCAGTTGAAAATTACGTAAGGTTCTATGATGCCTTTTAACACATGAAAATCACCTTCAAGTAATGTAGCATATTCTAGAACTTCCCATACATAACTCAGATTAAAAGAACATCTGCCCATATCACAGGAGTTTAAAATCACTCTCAGTGATATTCTAGAGAATCTGGAAGACTATTACACAGCAGTGCTGCTTTACCTTAGATAATGTTATCATGCATCAAGCTTACCCTCACAGAGGCCATAACCCCTTGCCTTGCAGAAGACTAACCTTAATGTTATAGGCAACTGTACACTTTGCCCTTACTCTGCCCAGAACTCGTTTGTTACTGACCAAAAAAACCACAAAAGCCTACTTTAGTCCAAAACATTAAGAAAATATCAACGTGCTGGACCTAAATACTGTAAATGTCTGTATTGTGTTACATCAGCAGGAGTAGCTAATATTGCAACAGATAATCAATTCAAGTTAAGCAGTCATGAAATATTCACCTTTTTTATAGCCAGCATCTTCTTCTGACGTTTGGCTTTTATAGCTGCATAAGCCTGCCGCTTTTTCAGCAGGCTTTCCGGTACGGATGGCACCTTCTTTGCTCTAAATGAAAAGAGGAAAAAAAAATTATATGAATGGATGTAGCTGATATGAAGAAACCGGGCTCCAATGTAACACACGACAATCAATGCAAACTCTTAGCACAACACATATGCAGGGCTCACTGCCTCGAACCAGTTCACTGAGGCATCTTCTTTGCTCCCACTGTCACCAGGCCTCAATGCAGCCTGAACAAATCACCTTTCATACTAGACAAAGCAATCTAACAGACTAGCTGTTGAGCTGCACACAACCTATGTACACAAGCGTAAAGACTGAGACCCGTTGAGTGCCAAGAAGTTTTTACTCTACTTTGCTGCCGTCCAATTTGTAATAGAAGTTTGTTTCAAGCGCATCTCTTTCAGATTAATAAAAATTTCAACAGGTGCTTTAAGAGAAACGCTAGTTTGGCAGTATTCTGAAATTTGTTTCACAGGACTTTAAACTCACTCAGAATTTCAAACTCTTAGACGTTACAAAACTTGCAAGACCAGTCTTTGTAGAGCCATGATTACCCAGGCGAACTCCTGCCCTAAGCGTACCCGGCTACGACTCCCCGCTCAAGCCGCACACACCGCTTCGCGCACCCT
>NW_009192908.1:0-4020 GCF_000690835.1 Fulmarus glacialis
CCCTCCTCCTCATCCGCAGGTCGCCGAGGAGCTCTCTCAGTGCTCCCACAACATCTTTGACTTTCAAGGGGCGCTGGGCAGCATTTTGTCCGAACTGGTGAAGCACAGGCAACAAGTGCATGAAGAAAAAAGGTTTGTAGCACCAGCTTTACCGAAATCCCTGCCAACGCTCTGCTGTTCTCAGCTGGATTGAGCAGACATCGCGGCGTGCTCCCAAACAGCCACGCACAGCCCCTCATTGCAACCAGCTTTTAGCAGCCCTGGGCATGCACGGGTAACATTCCGCGATGTCCCTATATACAGACATGGGTAGCAGCAGTGTCCCCTAGTTACAGCATGTTCGGGCTTCACCCCAAAGTCCTAATTCCACCCCAACCTCATACCCTTCGTCTTGCCTCACGCCTCTTCCCTGTCCCAATTTCAGCATCCGGCAGATCGAGAGCTGCCTGGAGAAGATGCAGCTGATCTACAAGCAGTTCAAGAAGGCCAGGACGTGTCTGCGTAAGTGACAGGGACGGGGACAGCGCAGCCCCGCAGGACGGGGGCACGAGGCGCGGGGCTGCGCTGGCCCGGTGGAAAAAAGAATTATTTCAGTTTGCTGGGTTTAGCAGCTATTTGTGTGCCATGACAGTGGTCCCAGGGGCTGCAGCCCTGAAAAGCCCCTTAAGTGATCTCTGTATGTTGTGAAATTGCCCATTTTTGGGGTTATGAACAGGCAAACGTGTGGTGACCGGTGTCTTTCCTCCCCAGGGCTGGGCTACAATGAGGAACAAATACACAAGCTGGATAAGTAAGTCCCAGCCCTCTCCCCTTTCTAGGAGCTGCCCCGTGCTGCGGCCAGGCAGGTGTTTGGTGTTTCTGATTGAATCCGAAGGGGATGCAGAATGTTCCTGGGTCACTAACCTTGAGAGAGGGCACCTATAAGCGGCTTCTGTGATGGTTCATCGATGCAGGACCTTTCACAGCAAAGTTTTCAAGCTACAAGCTATTTCAGGCGAAGATGTGAGATGCGGGGACAGGGAGTCGCTGTTGGGCCAAATCCCTGCGTTGGGCTGTGGGGATAAGCACACTGCGGGCTGCTGCTCACGCAGTACTTACTCAGTTTGTGGCCATTTATTTGCCGAGATGCTGATTTAGGAAGTGTCCGTGCTTTCATATCTGCTTAACTTTCAGTGGGAGTAAAGCATCTGATGGCTTTTGTACCTTTAAAAGTCCTCCTTTCAGTTTCTGCTAAAACCAGGGGAATTTAACACGGGCAAGAAATAAAATGCACACTTCAATATATAGCAGGGATGGTGAAATTTAACAGGCAGCTCCTTTATCTTAATTAATCTTCAGTCTAACCTTGGACATTTGCTTTAACTCCAAGGCAAAGACTTCTCAGAAGTGCCCTGGGGTGGGGGTGACAGCCCAGCTGGGGTCCCCGCCTGGGTCCCCTGGCCCCGAAACCCCCCTCTCCTCTTCGTCATAATTAGGTTTTATTTTCTCTGTAACACTGATGAGCATCCAGTCCCTCTTTCTCCGTTCCGGAACCAGCTTTAGGTCTCCTGCCATGTGAACTGTGATGTTCATTTTCATACATTTAAGGAAATAAGAGTCTTCTCTCTTTTTTTCTGGTTTTAGGGTGAATTTAGGGCACCTGGCCAGGAGGGTTCTGTTGATTTTCCAGGAGGACTGTGTCCAGCGGTACCAGGAGGCCCTGGCCCTCCACGGCAGCAGGATGAGGTACCAGCCCCAGCCCAGCCCGCTCCCGGGGTTTCGGGGCTCTGGCTTTCAGGGGACGGGAGAGGGGACTTGCCAGCAATCCTCCAACAACCAGGGCTTCGGAATGCTCTCTGCTGTTG
Organism: Fulmarus glacialis; assembly: GCF_000690835.1. Classification (NCBI taxonomy): domain Eukaryota; kingdom Metazoa; phylum Chordata; class Aves; order Procellariiformes; family Procellariidae; genus Fulmarus; species Fulmarus glacialis. The sequence goes on from NW_009192908.1 coordinate 1,845, forward strand.
ATCGAGTATTGGGATGCGGCTGGAGATGACGGTGCTGGTAACTGCTGCTGAGGGACTCGGACCCCCTAAGACCTTAAAGCAGCAGCTCTGTGTGACTGCTAGAAATCCTGCTCTGTACGCTGGTTCTTATCCCGTGCCATGTATTTCTGCCCTGTTGTTTTAAGTTGTTTTTTTTTTTTTTAAAAGCCCCCTAAACTTGCAGCTCGAGCTCAAGCAGCTGGTTTCCTTGTGCTCTGAGAAGGAGAGGTTATTTTATCAGGACAAAATTACTATTGAGACAAAGAGATCTACTTATTAGGAATGATCTTCTGTTAAATGGTGCTTGGGGAATAATGCAAAGAGCAAATTACCTTGCAGTGATTGAGCACGGCCCGCTGCCTATCACAGCAGCAAAGAGCGGGGGTGAGGGGGAGGCAGTTAGAGGAAGAAGATGTTGCAGAAATAGGATTTTTATGGCAAGGTTGCTTTTAGAGAGCAGCATCCATTCCCCTGGGCTGCCAGTATAGGCAGAAGGAGAAGAATGATTTTCCCATCGTGGGGCAGTGAAATCTCCCCTTGGCTTCAGTGGGAATTTTGTCTCAGGGTGATTCCTCCCTGGGCGTAGAGTCCTTCGAAATCCGTGCAGCGCAGGAGCCCCGTCTGCACCAAAGCAGGGCTTTTACCTTTGCTCAAGGGAGGGAAAAACTTCTTCATGTTTTTCTGGAGTATTTTTGTATCTGTTTTTCTGACCTTAGGGAGAAGGCATCGTGAGTCACAACTGGATATTTTTAATTTATTGTTACTTCAGTTTTAATTGTCCTGTTTTGGGTTTCTTCCTGCCAGCAGCCAGGGTTTGTGGTTTTTCTGGGGACTGGAGGCGGACCGTTCACCTTAAATATTCTTTCCTTTTTTTTTTTTTTTTTTTTTAAAGCCAAACCAAACCTTTTTTTATACAACTCAGGGCGCCCCTGCCGAGTGCGTGGCAGGAACAGGGCAGTCGGTCCCCCCCAAAAAATCACAGGATTTATTCCCGAGGCTGGGGCAGAGCAGCGGGGCACCGGTCACACCGCCCTGGCCCAGCTCAGCCCCGCGGCAGAGCCCACCGCGACGCCGCGTGTTTTGGGCTTTGGTGTCAATGGTGCTGCCTGCAGAGAGTCTGGCCCCAGGGATGTGCTGGAGGGGGAACTTTTCTGGCCTTCGTACGCTTCAAATGTGAAAGGAGAGCATGTAAAAAGAAATGCAAAACCGAGGAGCCTTTTTGAGTAAATGCTCCGTCCTCCACGGGGCACAGAGAACCGGCCCGAGTAGCACTTAGGGCAGAAGTGATGGGCTTGAGCTGTCTCTCATATAAGCAACACTTTCCCTAATTAATTTGCTATTAGTGTTATTTGGATAACGTGGCCTATGGTGGCTATTAGCAGAGCTGCAGCCGTAATTACAACACTGTTGTGACTCATTTGCTTTCCTTCAGGATTTTAAATTTGATCCAGCAAGATTTGCAGAAAGCAATACAAAATGAAAAAAAGAAAAAAAATTATAATGATCCACACTGCTGCTGAGCATTGACTGGGAATTTTGTCATCGTTTTTCTTTCTAGGAAAGTTTGTGAGATAAAGAGGCATTTGAAGAAGCTCAGCAACCGCATCAGCGCCTGCAGCGTGGAGACGATGGAGTGCCAGGACTGCCTGCAGAGCGTAGGTGCCCGGGGATGCTGCTGCACAGCCTCTCCCTGCTTCCAGATAACGCTGCTGCTCCCCTCTCCCAGCGCCCACCGTGCGCGTGGGTGCATAAGGAGGGAAACAGCAGAGTATTTTTAAACAACTTGCTGCAGTTCTTTGTGGGTGAGCTACATTGGAGATCTTGCTTTTCCCCACCGTGCAGAGCAAGGAATGGGTAAAGCTTTGGCAGTGGCACCCCTGGTCCCGAGGACTGCCTGGCATGGGGAATCTATGTCCTGTACACAGGAATTGCAGCAGTAGAAAAATAATGCTTCACCTCCAGCTCTCATGATGGACTGTCTGACAAGCTGCAGCCCTGGTCCTTTGGTTATTTTATTTTGTTTGTTCTGAAGAAATGGATGTGCTGGGTGTGACTACGTAGGCATAATTTCCCCGCGTGTTCTGTCCCCCTCTTCTCCCCGGGGTAGGCACGCCGCACCCGCAGGGCTGCAGAGGGGGCCCGGGCGGTGCAGCGCCCG
>NW_009192909.1:0-13462 GCF_000690835.1 Fulmarus glacialis
ATCTCCGCCTCTCGCTCCCAAAGCAGGCGCTGACAGCTGGTTTGCTCCGCAGATTTGCTGCCCGCCAAGAATGGCGAGGAGCAGACCATGCAGTTCCTGCTGGAGGTCGTGGACATCCTCCTCAACTACGTGAGGAAGACGTTTGACAGATCCACCAAAGTGCTGGACTTCCACCACCCGCACCAGCTGCTGGAGGGCATGGAGGGCTTCAACCTGGAGCTCTCGGACAACCCCGAGTCCCTGGAGCAGATCCTGGTGGACTGCCGGGACACGCTGAAATACGGAGTGAGGACAGGTAGGTTCTCGCGCACTACTCTGGAGAGCCCCTCCTGGGGCTTTTCTCTGGCCCACGGGAAGGGAGCGGGCTTAAGCCCACGGAGGTAAGCCCACACCCTCTCCACGCCTTCGGCTCCGCCTCCCTGGAGGCTGAGCCCCAGGGCTGGCTGCGGGCACTGGAATTGTCTCCGCTCAGAAACTTCTGTTATTGATGCTCCATCCATCCCTGGCGGGCAGGGCTCAGTGCTCTTTGCAGTGCCCAGAAACAAGTTTTTAAGACGTAATCTTCTTCACTTGATGAAATGCGAGCTGTCTATATCTCAGGGGAGCAATATCATTAGGTAAATGAGGGCATAAATGACACTGAATTTGCAGTTTTTCTTCTTTATGTTCACCAGACGTTTAATGAAAAAGAGACTGAAATCGTAGGAATCATCAATAAAGGAACCCTGTGGATTTCAGCCCATTACCTAGGAGCCCCGCCTGTCCAGGTCCTTCTGAATCAGATAGAAATGCCCGTTTATAATCACTTCTTTTACTGGCTGAGCTGTAGCCAGGCTCTAGAGCAAAGTCTATGCTCTTTCAGGCTGTTTGGCCTGAAACGTTTTACATTTGTTTCGGCAGAAAGCTCGGCTGGCAACCAGCCCGCACTGCTGTACGTACCCAAGCAGGTCAGGAACTGGAGCCATAACGGAGCGGGGGCCGTGTCTCCCCAGCCCCGCTCCAGCATTTCAGGGCTGCTGAGCTCTGCCCGGCGAGCAGCCCTCTTCGGCACGGCACGGCTCGGCCAGCTCTGCTGCCATGGCGGGCGGCAGTCGTCCCGCGGAGCTGGAGTGGCGGGGCGGTGGGAGCTGGTAGAGGGAGGCTTTTGTCTGACAGCCCCTGGCTCGGCAGCTGCGAGCGATGGCTCCCGAAGGACGGGGCGCTGCTTTCTCCACTGGTTGGTTATGCGGCTGTGAAAAAACAACGCCGTGCATTCAAGTAACAAAATCTTGACCGCAAATGTGGCGGTTAGCTTCCTGTCTTTTCCCGTTTACATGGTAGTTTGATTTATTCAAGAGTGTCAGGGGCATACTTTGATTTTGTGCCCTTAATCAAAGGGGAGCGTATTTTGCTCCCAAACCCGTGGGTTGTCGAACGGCAGGAAAGCCGGAGTCACGGCGGTCTGTGTACTGGCACCGTTATGCCGGTATTGATTGCACCGGGATGTCGACCAAGCTCTTCCCCTCACCCGACCTCCCCTGGAGCTTTTGCGGGACCGGCGGGACCTCTCCCGGGAGCTGAGATGCAGGTATCCGATCAGACACAAGCTCTGTTCAAAGCAGTACCTGATGCAGCTTTACAGATCTGCTCGGGCTGGGTGGCGATCCAGGACACATGCCCTGGCTTCCCGGGCCCCGGGGGCTCACGTTCTCTCTCCAGAATTAAATAGACAGGGGGGTCGAATCTGCAGCCCAGCCTCAGGAGACCCGCGGGCTCGCTCACAGCTTTGTGAGGCCAGCGAAATGTCTCTTAAAATTAACTTCCCAAACCGTGTGTCACGGTAAGGGAGAGAAGTGCTGCTTTGCAAAGAAAATAGCTAAGCCGTGGTGATATTTCTGGGCTTTAGCCCTGAGCCGCTTGGCTCCGCGGGGCGGGAGCCGCCCGGGCGCTTCGCCTCCGTGTTCCCCCAGTTTCCGCGGCGGCCTCCTCTTCGGGCTGTGCCGAGACGTGGCAGCGCCGGCAGGCTCACGCCTCCGAAGGCTGACATCGCTTCCCGCTGACATCGCTCGGAGCAGAATCGCATTTATTTCTTTACGTCAAAATGTGCTGATGGCCCAGTGTTGAGCCAAATGCGACGTGACAGGGTCCCTCCGGGCTGAACCCCCTCTCGGGCTGGGCTGTCCCCAGTGTGTTATCTGCGTGTCTTTTCCCAAGAGAGCAGAGATAAGGGCTAAACCATGACTCCTTCCCCTCAAAGCCCGTCATCATTTGTTAGGAATTTCATGTCTTTATGCTAGAAAAGTGGACCCCCAATAGTCGGGCTTATTGCTTATACAAGTTGTTAAAGTAACTTTGGCTGAAATACAGGAATATGATTGGCTTCGGTTTGATAGCAAAGCCTTTGTTTATGAGGTGAATCCTAGCTTTTAAACCATGTGGGGGAACCACCAGTGCCGAGGAGCTCTTGGGGGGCTCTCAGCGCCCCGCTACAGCGGGACATTTCCCGCGGAGACCCCGCGGCCGCGCAGCTCAGCAAGCGACTGGCTCCTCCGCACCCCTCCCTTATCCCTACAGCCTAATTACAAGCGGATGAGCCTTCCTCTCTTTCGCCATTCAAATGCAAATGACCCAGCACCTGCAGGTTGTTACTGTCAAGTACCCCCCACCCCCCCGAGTTCACAGCACGGCGAGGGGCGGAGGGAGCCTCTGGAGATGGGCCGGCCCGAGCCCTTGCACAGGTTCCGGAGGTGTTTTACAGGCTCAGTCGGCTCTGAGGTTCTCTCTTTTAATTTAAACACCAGTGATTCCATGCAGGGGCTCCCTCTAAAGCCGTTTTTCAAGTCTGTAACAAGACATCCGTGAGTGTTGGCTGACGGTCTCCCAAAGCAGGACTTGCTTCGAAAACTTCGCTGCAAGTGTGGGAGGAGCGCAGAGCTATCCTGCGTGTCAGGGCGGTTGGACGGTTTGAAACGGAAACCTGAGAGATACCGGTGGAGTTGTTCTAAGTTGCTCTCAATTCTCTTCCCAGGTCACCCTCGCTTTTTCAATCAGCTGTCCACAGGACTGGACATTATCGGCTTGGCTGGGGAGTGGCTGACATCAACTGCCAATACAAACATGTAAGCAGTGTCTTGTCGTCAGCGTCTGTGACTGGTGCTTAGAGGGGCTGCCATCTATCATGATAGACATGTATGGTCATAGACGTGTATAATTTTCTTCTTTAAAGGCCGATTGCTGTGTCTTCAATAAAAGCGTCTCATATTTTTCTTAATGTGGCACTAATACAGTGAAAATAGTTATATAAAGCTGAACAGTTTTACATTTCTGATAAATAGAAATGCAAATATCCCAGAGCACATGGTAAGTAAACCATGCTGATCCTAATATAATATGAAATTATTTTTCTTCTCTTGGACCAATCTTTTTTATCTTTTCCCGATTTTTTTTTAAGCTTTGCCTCTAGACTGAGTAATTCTGCAGCTATTCATATATTAATACTAGAATACAAAATATGTAAAACTTCATTGTCTTTTCGCCTGTTGACTTCAGAGGTAGCAGGCTTGGGGTACCGCCTTGTCCTGTCCGTGTGCTGGTAATGAAGTGACTTCTGGGTGTCTTCAAAATGATGAAAAATGTAATATTGAAAATTAATTTGATGCTAATGAAGGAATTAGTCTAAGATTTATTAAAGTTTTGTATAAATAAATAAATGGACATACAAAAAAAGTAAACTTTTACATCTAGAACATATCAATGAGGAAACAGTTCCTAATTTTTCTTGACCTCAAAATTAATGAGAGCTAGATGCAAATGTAAGGTATTATGCTGAATTTTTGCAATAAATAGTGTACTTAATGAAAAAAAACCCCACCAAACCAAAAAACCTTCTAGCCAGTTTTTATTTAGATATTGATTTGCATATGCTCAAAAATGTGATTGGAGTCCAAATACTTGGCAAGCAACAGACTGCCTTCTATTTTAGTCCTGTATTGGATGTGTTTTAACTCTAAAGCTACCTCTGTTTTGGGTAGTTTGTTGCTAATTGGTAGAACACAGGAAATGTATCTGCAGATTGGAAAACGAGCAATATTTTCACTGGCCTATCCATGAGTAAATGGTTCATTAAGTATAGCTGATTACTAGTAGCTCTATGTAGATTACGAGCTGTGCCTGTTTTGTGACATTAGCAATAAAGAAAAATACATAAGGTGCTCCAGCCAAAACCAGCCTGCTCTTTGTAATAATTGTCTTCTCAGTTAATTCTCTATCTGCTAAAAATTGGTATGAGACATTCAGATTTAAAAGCTGATTGGGAAGAAAACCCAGCAACATATATTTTAATCATAAAACAAGTATTGCAAGGTGCCTTTTTTTTTTTTCCACCACAATTAAAAGTGAAAACAAATCTGATTACATTTCTAAAAGAAAAGTTTGCTTAAATATTGTTCCTGTGACAAAAACATACTTCAGAGAGTGTCACTTCTTGCAAGTCCCTTTTCCTTTGACTAACTTAGTTATCCTAGCTTAGTTATCCTTTTGTTATCAGTGAAATTGCACAAATCTGATAGGACATAATAGAATTCAGCTCTGTGGCAGACTGTGATAGTATTACGAAATATTGCCATCATTATTAAGAACATAACACTCACTTATTCAGTTCTGAAAAAGTAACTTTTTTTTTTAAAATGAGGTTGCTTTTGCCTTTGTTTTTAGAAGTAAATTATTAAATATCTAGTTTTGTAAAGCTAGTTTCTGAACCATTTATACTTTAAACAAAAACATATCTTGAAAATAATTCTCTGCAAGCATGAAAATTGAGAATCTATTTGCTTGTATGAAGTTTAGCAAATGCAAAATAATACATTGCTTTCTTTTTTGTCAGCAAACCATGGTCAACATGATATGCTTTCAAATAACACAGTAATTGCAAGTAAGGTTAAAGATGTTTGTAAAATGGGATTCAAAGAACTGACAGAGAAGGTTATTAAAAATAGCCAGATCATCTCTGTGAGCTCTGGGGAACATTACTTGTTTTGAGCAGTGTTCCAGCACAGAAGAGCAGGTTCTGACCTTTACCTAGAAACTGTTCTAACCTATTTCAGCTACACAAGCACGTAACACACAAGTGACTGTAACACTGGATTATGGTAGGGAATGTTTTCCATTTGCCATTTTTTCTTTTCCACCTATAAACAATACTTAAAATATTTGTGAACAATTAAAAAATACGTGTTTTCTTTCACAAATGAGTTTCGAGTAATCAAAACATCTGTACACTCTTAAAATTTTGAATTGTCATTAGGAAATGTTACCTAAATGTCACTGTGAAGATAATAAATTAAACATAATAAGCTTCCCACATTGACTTGGAAATAATGTATCAATGTGCTATTCATAGCTCAATCAGTAATCATAAGACCTTCAGGGTGGAAACTTCAGAAGTCGCCATTATTCATTCAGCTCTAGGGATCTGTAGTGCAGGGTGTTCACTCACCATGCAGCAGCCAGCTGAGGTTAGAAAGCAGTAATATTATCTGGAAATTCTCTTTATGCCCACTGTTGGCCAAGACGAGAGAATTATATTGGTATTTTCAGTATTATGCATTTTTGCTTATGAAAATGTAACATAGAACAATGATGTAAAATGCTTTATGTTTATTCTCGGAATGCTTTTCACATACTGGCAAACAGGAGAACAGGTAGTTAGAATGATTTGGCCTTTGGGTGAAAACAGAATTAAGCCAGCACTGGCCACTACCAAAAAAACCCCACTCATTTATTCTGTTTAGTAAAAAGCTGAGACTCACGACTGTTTTAGTTAATTCATAGAAATACCTGTAAAGGTTGTAACTGTATGAAAAATCTAATCAGCATTCTTTGTCAGGAGATTGGTTATAAAGTCAGATAGTTCCTTCCAAGCCAAACACATTTTCTGTGTTTAACTGAATTTTGCAAAATCATTCAAGTGTAAAACAAATAAGTGAACTTTAGCAAGATGTGATTTTTAAATCATAGCCATCATCTAATATAGCTCCATTGGTCTTATCATTTATAATCATCTGCAGTCTTCTTTTATTTCTTTGTCAGTCTTTGGAGACTCAGAAATTAATTACATAATAAAATAAATAAACGCTGTTTTACTTGGGTTTAAGTATATTCAAAATTTCCATTGTGAACACTTGATATTTTATATACAAAAAACTTGCTTAACACTATATATTTTTTGTACAAGCCTCTAAGTCTTCCGGGAAGTATGTAGCGATCAGTGTAAAAGGTCTCAGGACAAAATTCAAAATGCATTTAAACTGATGTAAAAAATCACATTGACTTAAACATATCTTGTATTAGGCTACAGTGAGTTCCTGTTGACTTCAGTTGGTCATTCTGCCTAAATAAAGATTGGAATATATCCTAGACTTGCAGTGCTTAAAACAAACAAAAAAAACCCTCCACTGTTAGCAGACACCATCTGGTTTATTAATTTTGTGTCTCTGTAAATATTGGCAGCATCCAAACTTCAGATCAGTGTTCAACTGTCTGTCTCTGACAGTTCTAATGATAATAAAAGCAAAATAAGCAATATTTTGGCTTCTGAAAATAGCAATTACAACAATTAAATTACAAATGCTGTTTAATCTTAAAGGAATGTTTTCAAAATAGTGATGGTGTTTCTCTAATGGACTAAGGACACATAAGGATTGTGGAAAAAATTAGTGTTTTAACTAACTGTAGCTGTAAATAAAAGACAAGCTTTTCAGGCACACATTCCCTTCTTCATACCATGTCTCCTTAAAGTTTGCTGTATCTATTCTCAAAATGTCATTTTATTATTAGATAGACAACACATACACTTTGGCAAAATTATTCAAGTGGAAGACATGAGTCAGATCCAAAGTATCAGGGTGTCATATTCTTATAGATTCCTTTGGTTATTGATTGTTTAGTTTCTTTCTGCTTCCTTTTTTCCCCTTGTTTTTTACTTTCTTTTACTTTCTTTTACTTTTTTTTTTTTTTTTTTTGGCATACACAGCAAGCAGAGTTTGTTTACAGCAGTGGCATGTGAACATCCATGTACCTTGAGCACCAAAAATGGTTGTACGGCTGTCACTTTCCATCCACTTATTGTCTGTGACATCAGGGCATATCAGACTATGCAATGTTTTTTTCCCTCATTAAGTGGATACAGTAGTTGACTGCTGACTTGTTTTTTGTAATTGGTAATTAGAAAATCATCATTTATAATTACTCTTGACAGTTATTGATCGCATGGTATTGTAGAAATAAGTTGTCCTTGGAGATCATCAACAGAATAAATCCACATAATTAATTTATTTAGACTTTGAAGCCCTGGCTCAATACTTCTAATTATGGTATTTAGCTCAGTGAAGTTCACTGTTTTCATAAGGATTTGGCAATATGTTATTCCACAAGTGTGAAATTGGCACTTTGGGAAACAAATGTTTTACAGTACAATCTTGTACAGCAGTCAGCAGCACTATGATGGTGAGCGTTAGGTCTTACGTTGATTATACAGAAAGTTGCAAAAGAGCTAATACTGCAGTTTTTATTGACCAATATTTCCAGTATTGTCTTCCAGAAGATTTTTGCTTGGGTAAAGGTTGCAATATCAGAACCTCAATTTATAGGAAAACTTTTTGGAATCTTAAGAATTTTCACAAAGAATCAGACTGGGAATTTGTTGTGTGTTTTTAGAATCTGTACTTGATCTTGTTTGTTTGGGTTGGTTTGCTTTATCCATGCAGGTTTACCTATGAAATTGCCCCTGTTTTTGTCCTCATGGAACAAATAACGCTTCGAAAGATGAGAGAGATTATTGGATGGTCAAATAAAGATGGCGATGGAATATTCTCACCTGGTGAGTTTTTCCTCTCACTAAAACTTTGACTAAAACTTCAGAAGTTAAAATAAAGATAAGCTGAATGCCCACAATATCTGCAACACAGAACAATGCATCAAATATTTAGAAGTAGGAATTTCCCACTGAAGTACATGCTTTGTTTAAGCATCCCACAAAAAAGTTGGGGGGGCGGAATCTTTATGGTTATGTATCATTGCTGGGCAACATTTTAAAACTTGACTACGAGCTCTGGTACATAGTTAGGCACGCTTTTTTTGCGCTTCATTTCTGGAGGTGCTGAGCAACAACAACTCCTGCTGACCAATAGCTCTAGAGAATAATGTACTGGCTTCTTTGATGGTCAGTGAGGATTTGGGCTCACAGTCAGAAAAAGACTGTGATTGCCTGTCCCCTTCTGGGACATAATCTGACTGGATTCACAAGTATGATTCTGAAGACCAAGACAAAATGTCTTCCCATGAAGGTGATATAAAAACAGTCAGCAGTGGTAGAAAAACTGGTAAACCATGCGGAAGTCCTGGGTCCATGTGTGCGCCCAGCAGAATTCCAGATTTCTGTGTTTGGGGTGGGGGACACACCATCCTGTTTCAGAGGATGAAGGGCAGTTCCATCTTCTTTTGGAACAGCCCGCACAAAATCCAGGAATGCACACTTGCTTGGTCTCCAGTCCCATCTGGTAGAAAAATACAGATCTTTCTCAGTGTTCTTGTTGATGAAGAAATATTAGAGGAATAATTTATCTTAGACTTTATGGATGAGATTCAAATTACTAAATCTTGAGGTCTGCATTGTAGAACTGAGCTAACTGTCCTGGGTTGTTTTTAGCAGTAAACCAAGAGAAATACATGCTTTCCCTCAATTCACATTTTTCAAAAGTAAGTGTCAAAATAGATTAGTTGAATCATAGCCTGCAAAGTGCCTCGTTCCCTTAACTGACTATAAGGAAGCTTAGAATAACTAGCTAAGCTGTAGAAATCTACCTTCTAGGGACCTACTTTCATATCTACAGTGAGATGGGATAAATCCATCCAGTATGCAACATTTCTTCAGTCTCAGACAATTTGATAAGTTCCTGTTATTCTTGCTAACAAGAAGTTATGAAAAAGCAGCATGATGAAAGCTGAACTTTTTAGGAATATATTACAAAATGTTAGCAATTGAAAGAGATGATGGATAGGAAATTCTAACTGTCAGTATGACTTTCTAGAGGGTCTGTCCCTGTGCTGTTTAGACAGATGACCATGCATTTCAGAGATTTATTTTTTCATAGTTCACTGTCACTTCCACTGCATAATGCAAATGAGACTTGTATGTCTTTAGTCTAATATGCATTTTTTCTCATTATCACTATCTTATTATTTGTTCATTTATTCATTCACAGGAGGAGCAATCTCGAACATGTACAGCATAATGGCTGCACGCTACAAGTATTTCCCTGAGGTCAAAACCAAAGGCATGGCTGCAGTCCCTAAACTGGTTCTCTTTACCTCAGAACATGTGAGCTTAATATGCTGCTAAGTCTTAATTTATTGATGTATGTTGTGAAGATGCTTCATCATTAAGCAACCACTCCATTAAATGTGCATATGTTTTGCTGCAGAGTCACTACTCAATAAAGAAAGCTGGAGCTGCACTTGGATTTGGAACAGACAATGTGATTTTGATAAAATGCAATGAAAGGTAGTATGAATGCTAAGGTTTTAATAAATTAAATGTGTTCATCTGTTAAATTTGTTGTATTGTGCTTAAGGACTGGTTCAGTACAGTGTGTCAAGTTGCTAATGGCCTGTTGAGAAAATCCTATTAAATTATTTCAACTGTAGCTAGTATTTCTGTATGCGATCTTTAATTTTCTTTGTCTTTCTGTTTCTACAATAATTACAGAGGCAAAATAATACCAGCTGATTTGGAGGCAAAAATTTTGGAAGCAAAACAAAAGGTTTGTGTTTTTAAAAATTAGTGCTTAAATGCTTGGCTTAGTAAAAGTACCTCTTCTTTTGAAGGTTGAGAGTTAACATTAAAAGAGAACATTATAATGACACAAATGTTATAATAATATTTTCATCTGCTTAATTATACATTCATGTATTGTTTAGGGAATTGTCTATATGTCTTGCTAAGGTTTCCATTTACTGTTTAAAACCAAAATATTTTTAACTCTTGAACACATCTGTATTTTATGACTTTTAAAAGTAACTTTCTGTTTGGAAATATATGGAAAAAAGTATGAAAACATGAAACTAAACCTACTTTTTTGCAAACTTTAAAGTTTAGCCAAAACCATCAAAAAATCTATTGAAGTCCTAAAAATTCCCATAGATTTCAAGTGTGAGGCTGCAGGGTTAGTAAATATAGCATTATAAATATAGCATTGAGGCATTCATTGTTATTTCTTGAACCAATGCAATGAAAAATCCATTAATTTTGTATAAAAACACCAAGAACAACCAAGATTTTTTTTTTTTTTTATTTCTTAACTTCTTTACATTTGGGCACTCTATGAAATTGCAGTCACATTTATTTCATGTAAATCAAAATTGTCTCACTTTGATCTGATAGTTCCACATTTATTGCTTTTGTTTTTGATTGCTTTGTTCTGCTTTGTTCTGTTTATTAGTAGATAAAGACTAAAGGAACAACTTCAAGCTTTCAAATCACAACTTACAAATCACATTTAATTAATTTTCCTTTATACTGCTGTAAAAGTCTCAATTTTACTTGACTATTGCTAGTCTTCTACTAGAACGTTTGAATCTCCTTGAAAGAGATTAGACAACGTAATATTCTTTACCTTTTGACTAGTTAATTTTGTGAAGTTACAGTACAGTAAAACCAGAGTTTGTTCCTGCCATGTATACAATTTGTTAGTTTCTACTGTTGCTTATAAGTACCTTTCACATGGGAACAAAAACATTTTTAGGCTGGAAAATGGGATAGCAACATTTCTAAAATGATTTTCACATTTTTTTTTTTTTTCCCTGAAAGAGGTTGGATTTTGTATTTAATATTTTTATTTTTATTGTAGGGATACATTCCCCTTTTCGTAAATGCAACTGCAGGCACAACAGTATACGGAGCCTTTGATCCAATACAGGAGATTGCAGATATATGTGAAAAATATAACCTCTGGCTCCATGTAGATGTAAGTAACTAAATGAAGTGCTATTATTCAGGCAAAAGAGGATTTTTGTTTACACGTGTTTTGCCTTGAACTAAAAAAATAATTACTAGATCCTGAGTAAATTAAAATATATTAGGCTTTTCCAAAACAATGTCTTCTCTTTTTTTCCTCTCTTCCAGGCTGCCTGGGGAGGTGGACTCTTAATGTCCCGAAAGCATCGTCATAAACTGAATGGAATAGAAAGGTACTACATGGTGCTTATTTGCAATACTGTTATTTAAGTACTTTCATAAGGTATGTGACACTTCACAAATTCATGAAAAGATGAATTTGCTGCAATAAGGAGTTTAAACAGTAAATTAAACAAACGGAAGACAGACAGGAAAGATTCACTGAAGACTGAAACAATACTACAGAAGAAAACAGTGATGTACAGCTGAGTGAAAGATAAGTTTTCAGCAAATTTGAAGGAGGACAAGGATACTGCTTGGCAAAAAGGAAGGGAGATTGTTCTATGCATAGCTTTGAAGGGATCGTAAGTCTGGGAATGGGTGAAGGAGGATTTGAGGAAAAAAACAAAGTGTGAGGGCTAGACAATCTCTGAAACGTAGAGCTTTGAGAACAGCAGTGGGAAATGAGGAATCCAGAGAAGGTGTTTGAGCATGAATACCTACGATGGGAAGCCATGACATGGTGGGAATTTGTAGAGATTCTCTACTGAAAGATGTTTGCAGTTATTTCCAGAAAATAAAGAGCATATGTTCTGCCTGAAAATGAATGTTCTGTAAATGAAAGTTTATAATATACCTATATGCTTGCTTTTGTCTTGCTTTTATGTATATATACACATAAATATATATGTGTATACAACAAAGAGAGGAACATGTGGCAGAGACTGAATTAGCAGCAATTTTTAGGGGCAAATTTCAGGGCCTATAAGGTTGGAAAGAACTATGATAGCACAAAGCTGGCACAGTTCTACGGTGCCAGACAGAAGACTGAGAGAACTTACAGGGAGGCCAGAAGGAGTCACAGATACTCACCGCGTCTCAGGGTAAAGGGGCCTATGAGTTGGTGCCATGGGGGAATTACACGAAACAAGCAGGAAGTTCTTGTAGAGGCCAGGGTGCAGTCTGCAGAAAAGAGTGCCTGCGTGCCCTCAAGCACATAACCCAGGTTACCAAGACGCCCATTGAGACCAGAAGCCAGCCTTTATTAAACAAATAATTGAACCAAATTTAAAAAGGCAAAGCATTTGTGTTGGAAGTGATAGCGGAGTGAGAGTGTGACCCTCCCCCCAGCCCTTATAATTCAGATTCAGGAGGAGTCCCATGTGTAGTCTTTGGCACATGTGGAGGAGGAGTCCCATGTGTAGTCTTTTGTTCCCATATCCAAGGATGACAAGGCTGTAGTCTGTAGAAGATGCTATGTTTATAACCCCGTGGGTGTGTTTGTCTCTAGATTTCCTCTGAAACTGCTTTACCATAAAAGGCTGCCTGTCTGAATTAAAATCAGAAAAACGGTGAAGAATCAGAAACATAAGATCTTTGCCATCATTGCAGATATCAGCTTCCACAGAAGCAAAAAATATTTGAAACAAGCGGTACCCATGTACTCTCAAATTAGCACCAAATTGCTTTCCTGAGTCAACCATGCTGAACGTGGGCGCTGTGTAGTGGTGTAAAATGAGAACAGTGAGCAGTGCTCATCCTTAGGGAAAACAACCTTTCCTAGTGGTGGGCGTCTCATACAGTAAGTGAAGAACAAGTACAAGATAAAGAATAATGTACAGAAGGACTAGTAGGAAAACCTTCTGTTGCAGGGACAGCAGCGTGTGGCGTGGCGGGAGTACTCTGAAGTAGCAGAATAATATCAACCTCTGCCCAATCCAATTTGCCAGTCACTTGTGTTATGGCAACATGTCTAATATGAGGTCAGCATTGTAAAATACTTTCCTTAAGCTACACAGGTTTGGTCACAGCAGTTTGGCACACTTCTCTTGACCTGAGGTCAACCCAGAGGTGCTAGTTAAGACCGTATTCTTAAGCAAATACAGAAAACAGCAGGCCAAGAAGCGTGATATTATTTCTTTTCTAGTCAGCTGTACGGATCTTGAAACATGGGACGGGGCCCACGTGTACTGCGTAATTGCCTGTCACGGACCCCAGCCGGGGTCTATTGATAACAGTCAGGCCAGATTTGGCCTGCCTGGAGACATGGGCATGTAAGGGCTGGCATGCTGCCACCGTACAGAGCTGGGACTGCCTGTGGTGGGATAGCCTCCCGCTGGCTGGCTGTGCAGGGTAGAGAGTGACGTCTTCATGTTAAGGTAAAACTAATGCTCCTTGCAAAAACAATTTGAAATTGTCTTTGTTTGGAACCCTTAAAGTTGAATAAATGTGCTAAACTGAAACCGTAGCGCTCTCAAAAGGAAATGAGCTGTTATATAAGTTACACCAATTCCTGTTTGTAACTACTCCTGC
>NW_009192909.1:13478-21858 GCF_000690835.1 Fulmarus glacialis
TTGCCTCCTAATTCTGAGCTATATACTGCTGGTTTGCACTGCCTAAGCAGGAGGTTTTAGAGGATGTGAGCTCCCCAGGTACAGCACAGGCTGCGCTGTTCTTTTGGCTGAGGGGTGCTATGGTCTAAGCTAGCGCAGACAGAGGCTGGAATTTTATCTGGAATCTTTATGAAATTAGTGGTCCTCAGACTGAGGTGAAGGAGTCATTGTGTTGCTCAAAACAGAGGAACTGTGGTTGTGCCTGTGTCCTCTGAGAGCAGGGTGTAGAAGAGGAGGAAATATCTTTGAATTTTCTTTCAACCACATTGTGAGAACACATGCATAGTCTGTGAAATATGATTATACACTTTCCTTCTCTGGAACACACAGGGAATCAAGGGGACATTGGGTAATTAATTACTTAGGGTGAAGAGATCAATGGATGTGCAGTGTTGGCACATTTATTTTAGCATCATCATTAAACTGTCTAGGATAGTATGTTAAAAATACAGAACATCTCATCTGTTTGGCTAGTAAATTAGATGATCTTGTGCATCCACCTGTTTCTACACGTAAGAAGTTTTAAGCTTTACATACAGAATGGTAGGATTGCGATGTAAAGTTTTATAGATTTTTAACATTCCATGGGCTTGACAAGCTAGTAGAGAAAAGGCCTCTTGTGGCTCTAACTGGAAAAGCAGATAAGCGTCAGGAGTGTCTTTTCCTTTGCTTTCTACTTTTCCAGCAGCTGTTCAGTAAAGAACTGTATTCTCCCAGAATTCATATTATTCCCTTAATTCTCTGACACCTCCCTCCCCCAATCAGTACTTTGAATTGATATAACCTGTCAAACTGTTTTTGTTAGTTTTATTAGTGCTATTTCTAGAAGTGGAGTCTTCTGGGGATGAAGTTACTATATCAGCTAATAAGCATAGTCTGACACCAATTAGCTGGTATTAGTAATAATATAAACTAATCAGAAGTCTGACATTGCAATGTTAATGCACGAAAAATTCCTTTCCAGTATAGCTGGAAAAGAAGACACTCGAGACAGTAATAATCTCCATAGTGAAATCATCATGGTCAAAACTCCATATATTTCCAGCTGAAAGCAGAAAACAAAAGTGACTGCTTCAGGTTAAGTTTCTGTTTTCCAGACCTATCTGAATGTGTAATTTTTTTGCAGAGCCAACTCAGTCACTTGGAATCCACACAAGATGATGGGAGTGTTGTTACAATGTTCTGCCATTCTTGTCCGGGAAAAGGTCTGCCTTATATTTAATAATTAAGCAGTTAAAAAAAAAAAAAAGTAAATATCAAGTCCTACTTTTTAAGAGGGTAGTGCAACATCCATTTAATTTCAAAACTTCTTTTGGAAGGAATAATTGTGTGGATTTACACTGTGTTTAGGAAGTTGTTTTATCTTTTCTGTTTTGTATTTGTGTTTTGTTTGGGTTTTTTTTTTTCTTAAAGCTGTAGATAATATGGGTCAGATCTTTAGCTGTGGAATCTTTGCATATTCTAATAACACTAGAGCCATGGTAATATGCTTCATTTGAGCATCTGTCTCATTGTTTCTATGATATACTGAACATAGATTCTTGGTCTTAGTAACTGGTGGTAGTCTAAGCTGCTTAAATAAAAAGCAATATTTTTATCTTACACAGTGGTTTAAAAGTTTCTCAATTCTGTTGAAAAGAAAGCATGCTGCTTTTATTATGACTCCATATATATTTTTAGGGCTTTCTTCTAGATTGTTGTCATCAATAAAAGCAAGACCAGTGTCTTAATTCTTTTAAGCAATTTGTATTTTCCTCAGATGATAAAAAAAAAAAAAAGTCATGTTATCTGTGGATAGGTCTAATTCTGTTGTCTACTAATTTCTGGCATGTCAATTGCTACTCAAAGAGGTTAGTTGAAGAAGTGGTCCCTGTGCATAGAACTGGGATAAAGGAGTTGTGGATTCCAGCCCTAGGTCTGCCATTGCTCTTCCAGGTGACCCATCTCTAAACTGAAGACTGCAGCATTTATTTCCCTTCATAAAATACTTTGACATCTATTGGAGGAAAGCACTAGCCATTATTTAGTGGCATGCATGCTTATTATGCTACTATTTGCAGGATTTTGGCAAAATTTTTTATTCTCTATATAAGAACTTTGATAGGTGTTTTTGTATTTATCAGATACACCAGTGTCTTCGAGCATCTTCAAAGAACAACTAATAAACTCTAAAGGAGATGAAACCATTTTAGAAATGTCACATGTGTAAGACTTCTGTGTAACATACAGGAATTTGCTCCTCTGTGTTTCCTTCAGAGGTGTTTGCCAGTAATCTGTAGGTTTCTATTGGTCTGTGGACCATATTTATTTGTAAGCAAAAAATGTCTGGTTTTAGGTAATTTTTACATATATTTATCACTAACGTTAAGTGTCATAAAGCTGGACAATATATAAAGTTGAAGCCTTCAATTACTTTTTTTTTTTCCTTCGTTTTCTGTAGCTATCTGCTGCACTGAGAGACCTCAGCTTTATTCTAGTGTGTAGTTTAATACATCAAAAATTTAAGTCTTAAGAATATAGCCTTACAAAGTGAAGTGGACAAAGTTAGTATCAAAAACTAAAAATCCAAATTAATCTGAGAATGTTTTTTCAGGTGTGGGCGTGTGGGTGTGTAAAACCATATGACTACTCAGGGACTTCTAAGAGAACCACCTTAGGTTATGAAATTATTTTTGTGGCTCAGGCTTACAAAACAACATCAGTATTTTATAATTGGCCTATTAAAGAACAATTTTTCTGTATATATTTGAAATACATTTTTAATATATTATTAATGCATACAGTTTCATGTGCACATATGCCATATAAGTTATGTAAGTACATGTTTTTCATTACAGGGTATACTTCAAGGCTGCAATCAAATGTGTGCAGGCTATCTTTTCCAGCAAGACAAACAGTATGATGTATCCTATGACACTGGAGATAAGGCAATACAGTGTGGTCGACATGTGGACATTTTCAAATTCTGGTTGATGTGGAAGGCAAAGGTAAATAATAAAAGTTCAGCTCAAAAATCAGAAATGTATTTATTTAATTTATAAGTCTAATGTAATGAAACACTTTTTTTAACATAGATGTTTGTGTAATTACAATCTCTAAACACAC
Source organism: Fulmarus glacialis (assembly GCF_000690835.1). Classification (NCBI taxonomy): domain Eukaryota; kingdom Metazoa; phylum Chordata; class Aves; order Procellariiformes; family Procellariidae; genus Fulmarus; species Fulmarus glacialis. Next base: position 16,623 of record NW_009192909.1, read on the forward strand.
AGATATCTAAGTATTAAGTCAGAAAAAAGCCATTTAAATTGTAGGACAATGTTAGCCACCAATAAATTCAGCTGGAAATTAGAAGAAAGGTTTAAGTCACTATATAAGTTCCGCAGTAAAACCAGTGAGGGCAGGACACCGAAATGGTTTTTTGTTGTGATTCTATACACTTACATATGTATTTGATTACAGATTACTTATAGTGGCAGCAGAGTAGACTTGATGACTTGCAAAGGTCCTTTGAACATCACGTTTCTATGCATGGATTTTATAAGCAACTTTGAAAACACAGCCTTTTTCTTAGGAAGCTTTGCCTGACTAATGATTTAACAGTTGATTCCTTGGTACTACTGTGGTATGCCTGGATTTTAAGCATGGGCTTACATACAGGGTTACATGTTTACAAAATGAGAGTCCATGTAGTCAAGAAAACACATTTCATTTTTATTTCTTTATCTGCATTGATCTTATTACTATTCTTCTTGCTCTTCTGCTGACAGAATGAGAATTCATTTGGGTAACATGTCCACAGTCTAATATTTTATAAAACTGAGATTAAATCTAATGGCAAAATGTACAATCATAAAACAGTTTTCACTTTGGGTGACAGTTAGACAGCAATAGTAAATAACCTGTGATGTTAAAAGATGTTTTCATGCAGATTTCCTCAATATTGAAGACTGAGGGAAGAAAGTAACAGAACTTTAGATATACAGTTACTTTTAAACAGACTGTAGAGTTATTGTTTGTTTAAAAAAGTACTTCAGAAACAGAAACACAACACTTTAACACAAAATACTTACCAATTACTTTAGTAATTACTTTTAGTATAGGTTTGATTACCAGGCTAAGTACATTTCCGTTCAGACTCAGTTCTTCCTCCAAAATAAACGATTTTGGTACTGTAATCCAGTAACGTGAAAATGCTTATGATACATTAGAATTGGACTGTGACTAGCAGCTTTGAAGTGTGTTGTTTATGGTTCTAATTACCAAGTGCTGTTTACAAACACTATCAAAGCACGGACTGAACGTTTTCTAAATACCAGCCAAACACACTTTGTTAAAACTAGTACGCTGATTCTATCTCTGCTCTGTTAAACTGGCTTCACAATAAAGAAAAAAATTACAGTGGAAACCATAATGGATGTGGGTCATATTTAAAATTCAGAAGTAGGATATCTGTGGATGTGGTTCTTTAAAAATCATGTAGATTAAAATTGCTAAGTTGATCTGGAATTTAAATTTCTCCAGAAATTATTTACTTTGGATTTCTGTTTGGTCTTGAGACAGATTCAGATTTCTTGGACCTGAGTTCTCTGAGGTATTGGGTAGAGCGTGTTTCTAGCAGATTGCATAATTATATTACTCAAAAGTTAAGAAAACAAAATATTAGGAGCTATGGAAATTTTTCCTTTAGCATTAGCCACCATGAGTGATCATACTCTTGTCCTCATAGTAGAAATATACAGTCTAGGTCCAGTAGTATTCTTGTGATTTTACTTTCAGTCATTTTATTCAGTACAAAGAACTTACCCCAAATATGCAATAATTTAAGAGTGTACTTGTCTTTCTTACGTCTTTATTCAGGTACAGAAGTGTACTTTTAAAAAAAAAACCCCACAACTTTTTTATTCATACTTTATTTATTTTCATCATTCTTCTACTTTTTCTGGGATTATGATCTTTCAAAACAAATCAGATATGACAAAAGATCAGTAGGTAGGCAAATTACTTTTAGCAAACATATTGCAGGCTTTTGTTTGCTGACTTTTTAAAATGCAAATTTCTAGCAAACTGTTCAGAGGAAATAAATTACTTCCCAACTCTTACCCTTTCAACTGAGTTCCCGTTCCATGTCTTTCAGCAAGAGCTGGGAAGCCAAGACTTAATAGTCATAATATTTTTGGAAACTGGAAAAAAAAAAAAAAAAAAAAAAAGCTAAAAATAATCTATTACAAATATCAAAAGCCCTTGTTATTATCATAATAAATTCTCTTAAAACAAGACCAAAACCAAATTGTGATTATAGTTAGGCCACATTTAGCCACTTCTGTAGTGTTGATTAACTTTACTTTTAAATTACAAGAAATAGCACTGCTAGAAGTTTTCTGACTGAAAACATTTAAGAGCGAAGCCTATCTGAAAAGGTGATTGCATTGGAGGTGGAAAAATGACCATATAATTCTTACTTTCTTTTTAAAACAGGGTACAGTAGGATTTGAAAATCAGATCAACAAATGCCTGGAGCTGGCAGAATATCTCTACACTAAAATCAAAAACAGAGAAGAATTTGAGATGGTTTTTGAAGGGGAGGTAAGTTTTCTTTCATTCAACCTGTGTGTAGGAGCCAAATCTGTATGGAATTCCAGAAACAGTCTTCACACTTCTCAAGCCAGCTGTGCAAAATTGCTCTTATTTTCTAAGGAACTACATGGTTATTGGCATCTGGGCAGTTTTTTGGCCAAATGCGTGTGGTTTTTATCATAAATGTCAGATTTATCTCCTCTCCTTCTCTCTGCAAAGGACTTCTCAGTTTAGGGCATGACGACTACCTTAATACAATCTACTCATGCTGAGATTCCATATTAACACACATAACTGAGAATCTGCTATTTTTTCTGTATCTTCTGTTGCTAGTGCCACTGCATAAGCTCTTGGTTGATAGAATAACAAATATACTTCATCTCTCCATTTACTAAGAAAAGGAAAATTGGGTTGCCCTTGCCATGATCCTGGAAAACAGTTCCTCATAGAACTGCATGAAGGTGAAAAGCATTTGCACTTCATTTAGCATCCTAAAACATTGTAAATGGGACAATGTATATGGAATCTAAGACAGCAGGTGCAACCAGCAGTACTGTAATCCATTTATTTTGTTTTAACATGCGGAACTAGGATACTATATTTTGTCTTCCGTGTCTGTGCTAAAATATGCTACTGACTAGCCTTTAGTGTGTGATTGATTTGTATTATTTTGTTTATTGATGTATGTGTTTGGTTCTTTTTGCAGCCAGAGCATACAAATGTATGTTTTTGGTATATTCCACCAAGTCTCAGGGGCATGCCAGACTGTGATGAGAGAAGAGAAAAGTTACACAGGGTATGTGGTTTTTGTTAAATGCGAAAATATAGTCTACTCTTTCAACTCAAAGTATTCTGTTTATTAAAAATAATGTATCTGTGTGTTGACACATGTTCCAAATTGTCTGATGTCAGTTCTCCAATTGCTTGTTATGACCTTGATATTTGTTCACCTTTGTCTCCTATTTATTTATACTGAGGCTGAAGTCACATTTCCCCTATAGAACCAGATACAGAACATAGTTATTCTTTGTTTTGTATCACTTTTGTGTTCCCAAAAGTTTTACGAATCTTTAAAAAGTAGCTAGGCACAAAGACTTCCCAGTCCTGTTCGAATAGAACAGCAAGAGAAATGGAAGGGTAATTATTTGAAAATGCTGGGACAGGTAAAGGATATGGAAACCTGTAAGTCCTCCTCAGGTCTTTATTTTGATTTTAAATATGCTTGGTTAGCCATGCATTAATGCATTTCAGTGAAAATGAATATCCTTCAGAGGACTTTGGGATAAATTTATTTGAAGAAATGATAGAGGGAAGTGAAGGCATTCTAGAGGCACCACCAGGAAAAGTACCATGTTACTTAGGACTTGAGAGAAGTGAAATACATTAATTTTGTAGTAGCATTTTAGACAGACAGAAGTGGAATGGAAAACATTCAGGAGACAGAAGAATGATGTTATAGTTGTCAAAATTAATTGCAATATTTTAGGTTTGGGAAGGGAGAAGATTGGGCAAACTTGGGAGGTTTTGTAGAGGGTTTTATGTCTGCATCACGTTGGGGAAAGAGAACAGAAGAGAATAGAAATTCCTGGGTCAACCCAGTGACATGTTAGGTAAAGAAATTGCCTAAAAAGACAGAAAAGAGGAAGATAGATAAGTCTGGGAAGAAGGATGAAATGTTTGACTCAACCTTGTTAAATGTTAGAGGACATTATAAAGCACCCTACAAAACAGCAAAAAAGCCAGACATCTGATCTTGGCTGGCAGAGAGTAAAGCAGGAGAAAGAAATGGCAAAACTGGGCTCAGTCAATATCGGATATTAAGATTGTCAGAACGTTATTCCTTGTAAATTAAAGTGAGGAAGTGAGATTGCAGTAAATGCACAGTACTGCAAAACTACTGGAAGGTTTCCATGGCTTATGCTAACAGAAAATATTCTTTATGACATAGATATTCTTGAATAATTTCCATCCTTGTTTCGTTCCCTGTCCCCCCTCCCCACCCCGAAAATGACTTTGAGAATACATAATAATCTCATGGAAAACATCCGTTACCCTCAAAAAGGTGGTTCTGGGATAGGTTTTCATTAAAAGACTGAAAATATTTCTTCATGACAAAATCTTCAGCACAGAGAAATGACATGTACATTTAATATATAAAATTATTACATAGTGAATACTCTAGGATGCTATTAGTCTATTAATTGAAAAGATGGATATTATTGTTGTCAATTTTCCTTTAAATATCCAGTCCTACATATTTCATTTTTCAAGCTCTTTCTCTTACAGATCTTTTTATAAAAACTAGTGCCTTTCTGATCTGTCCATTTATTTTTTCCAAATTAAGAGATGTTGTGACATACAAAGAAAGGATAATTTTTTTTAATTACTCTTCTCTCTCTCTGTCTTTTGGGTTTTTTTTTTAATTATAAAGGTGGCACCGAAAATCAAAGCACTGATGATGGAGTCAGGTACTACCATGGTTGGATATCAGCCTCAGGGCGATAAAGTCAACTTCTTCCGAATGGTCATCTCAAACCCAGCAGCAACTAAGTCTGACATTGACTTCCTCATTGAGGAAATTGAGAGATTGGGGCAGGAGCTGTAGTACAGTGGTTGAATTATTTATTTCTCTAATTCACTGTTTTCCAGCACTGGCTATTTTTTTTAAGCCAGTTCTGCAGAACATGTTTTAAGGAAATTCTCTTTCTGTAAGTTCCAATCTCCTAAGACATCCTTAAACAAAACAACTATAGGCTACTGAAACATATATGTATTGGTAGATCATATTACTGAGGGAAAATGTATTATCTTGAAGTTGAAGTACTATTGACTCTTACATTGGTCTTGTTTATTGTAGTCAGGAGGAAATTAATAAGTACTAAAATAGCAAACTAAGAACTCTGCACAGTATATATGTACAGTATAAATA
>NW_009192910.1:0-4094 GCF_000690835.1 Fulmarus glacialis
TGGAGCCACACCGCCACTATGAGAACTGGTTCAGTGCGGTAAAATCAGAAGCAAGCAAACTCGCAGGAAATGGTGGTGTTCCTGAAAACCCTCCCGCTTCCAGGGGACCCTTCCCTTTGCTGTTTTCCTGCCCTCCTCTAGTTGCTTTGTGTAAACATTTGCTCACACACATTTTTGTCAGCACAATAGCCTTTCTTACTGTGAACTTCCGCGTTAGCAGCCAAGACAAAGGCATCTGCGAGCAAACTGAAATATTCATTGTTGTCTTTTGCTTGGCTGAGTGTTCGCCTTCCAACATTTGTCTTTGTGACACTCTGGGACTGCCCAGAGCTGTGGGATGTCCTTCTGCAGCCCGCCCCGGGCTGGGCGATGCCCACCAGAGGACCTCCTTCCCAGCCACTTGGCAGCAGCCCCCCAAGCTGCCCCGCTTTGGGGTCCCCAAAGGCTGCCTGCTGCGGTTGGCAGCTGCGTCCGGACTCCCTTCACCCACCACAGCTGGACCACCTGAGAGCTTGGCAAGTGGGACCCCAGGAAAGGGTTGCCCGCCGGCTTGCACGGGCTGTCTGGGGATCAGATGCACGCCGGGCCATAGCAGAGGGGTACCCCTGAGCCCCACCAGTGCCAGCAGGTGTTACATCCCGGCAGGGACGTCAGGGGACGGAGGCACGTTGGGTCCCCACAAGCCCTGCGGCTCTCTGAGGTCTGGACCTTCATGTCCTCCTCCCCCCCATCCTCATATCCTTATTTATGGGGTTAGGGCTTTGGTTATGGGGGTCACTTTATCTGGAGCCTCAGGTATTTATGGGGTCTGGCTTAACAGCCAGCAAGTTTGTGACCTGTCTAAACACCCGTGTCAACTCTACGAGGGACTTGGCACCCAAGGTGCTGCCCGGCTATTTTCCTTTCGCTCTGAATCCACTTGCTGTGAAGGGCCACCATCCCATCTTAGTTGTTCCTTTCATCCCTCTCGTCCCCAGGTGGGGCTCCTCATTCACTCATTGAAGATTTTATAAGCTATTAATTATACATTGATTGCGTTAAGCTCGTTTTCCCTGTCGCATTATCAGCTTTCTAGGGAGACTGTACATGACACACTGTGGACGCAGATGACAGGCTGGGTGAGAAGCGACGGAGGTGTAGCTCCGAGAGAGGTGCCTCCGCACCTTTGCAATGCCCGGCCCCCTCCCCAAATCCTTGGAACCTTCTTCCAGTCCACCAGCCACTCAACCAGAACCAGGCCCATGTGACTGACACGTTCACATCTCACAAATAATCACACGTAATCAAATCGGGAGCAATCTAAGCGAGCGGTTCAAAAAATTGGCTGAATATCCTTCATTAGTCGAAAAAACATGCAAGAAGGAATATATTCAGAGAAGACAAGATTGCTCATAAACAAGTCACAAGCAGAGAAAAAGCCTGATAATTTATCCTCAATCAATAATTCAACCAAGTCTAATAATTATTATTTATTATTTATACTATACACACGGATATAGGTGTACGCAGTGCTTCAATAAAAGTAATTAAAATAATTTTGCATGAACTCACGGGATTAATGGGGTAAGCACAAAATGTACTTTTTCTGCTCAGTGTGTTACAGAAATGATCTTTGCAACTCATAATGGGCTAAGAAGTGTTTATCCAAAATTTTAGAGGGGTTGTCGAAGGCTCTCAGTGGTGTAATACGGCTTTAAATAATTTTTAAAAATGCATCCCTTGACACGTCTTACATACCAATTCTGATACGTGACTCCTTTAAGTGAGTTCAGACAGAATTGTTTAAATTGATAGTCCATCTTTCCATAGGTTACATATTTTTAATCACAATGATATGGCAGCTAATGATAAAGACACATATTAGACCTGATTTTACAAATTCTTTGTGCAGGATCCAGTATTCATTTTGCTTAAAACAGAGAACAAATAGTATGGTTTCAAAATGGAGGCTTAATAGGAACTAAAATATGAAGATTTTGATTTAGAAAATCAAATCAAAACAAAAAACTTAGAACTTCCAGGGCACAATTGTTTAAAAATGATGCAAAGAGTGGCTAGAACAAGGTTTACTCCAATCTTTAATCAAGTGATTTTTACCCCTTTATGAAAAAACACTTGGATTTTTTTTCTCCCTGAAACAGTCTGAATATTATGCAGGATTTTGCAGAGAAGCAAAATGAGACATGAACTGAAAAGGTCCTTGGAATTTGCTTCCATGGCATAGCCCAAGCCACGCTCTGAGAGATGCTCTGGATACTTCAGAGACAGCACGCCTATTAGCTGTTTTCAGGGCTCGATGCATTTCACCTAAAAATGTGCTGGCAATATGCTGTCAAGCAGAGCAGTTGCATACTGTTTCTCCTGCTTCGCCAAGCATTTGTACGGTCCCAGAATTTCCAAAATAAGAATAGTTCTCATAAAACGCATGGTTTATTCCTAAGTAGGGTACTCTGTGGAATGACCTCTGCAAAATGTGCAATCTCTAGCAATATGCCTAGCAGGAGGAGTCCTAACTTAGCCTCTCGCTCCGCAGAGCTCCGAAGCTTGTGCTCGCTTTCGGAATGAAAACAGGCACACTGAAGTCGGTGAGATAACTCATGTGCTTAACATTTAATGCATGCTTACATACTGTAGCGAATCAGCCTTGGCAATAAAATATGCCCACAGCAACTGTTAAAGAATTCCTTAACCAAACTTCCAAAAAAAAAAAAATTTCGATTGCATGATTGCACAGCGCTGGGTTTTTTTTAACTCCTTTAGTAAGAAATATTCACTTTTGATTTGGAAATCCTCGTATTTTTTCAACTTGGCTTCAGTACTTTAAAAAGTGACAACAAACCCACAAATGTTTAGCTCTTATTAATTATGGGGAGGGAAAATTTAATTTCCTGACTGTGTTTCATGTGTACACACGAGCCCCAGGAGTTTGTGGCAACCTCCGTAGCTGCGCGGGGGAAGCTGTTAGCTAAGCACACAGCACCAGCGCAGATCTGCCGGCCCGGGGAGCTGAAAGAGCAGTATTAGAGGCTGGCTGAGGCAAAGTACCACAAGGCAGCTTTTATAGCTAAAAAATCTTACAAAGCGTAGGGATTTATTTAATTGGTTCTTGAGAAATTAGGATGGGATAAAATTCCAGGAAGGAAGGAGACACCAGGCTGTGAAACTTGCAGCCACTGTGGGGAAGGGGCACCCTCCTGGCGGTGAAGACTTCAGCCGTGTTTCAAAGGCCCCAAGTCAGCTCTGCTGAGCTTCTCGAGGCTTGCGAGAAACGCGGCGGCTGGGGCCTTCGGGGAAGGGTGGGAGGTGACGACAGGTTCAGCGTGAATTTTCTTCCTTCTTTTGTTCTGGAGGTAATTTCAGTACTTTTCAAAGAGTGGACTTCAATAGTAAAAAAAAAAAAAAAATTATAAAAATAGTTGGTTGCACGTATTCCTGTTTTATCTCCTTTTTCCTAGTGATGCGTAGCCTACAGTGTGAAGGCTGTTTCTGAAATTAATGATTAACCTGCATTTAACTTGCTTGTGTTCACATTGCTTTTTGACAAACACGCCCATCTACATTAGAAAAGCTGCAGTGCTGTCAGCTAAAATGATTTTAAATCCAGCTGGTGGTACTGGTGCAAATCCCTCACGTAAGCATATGTATACTAGTTAAAACCTTGCTTAAATGAGTTTACCTTGATTTGGTATTTCACCAGTTTCAGACAAATCTATATAAATTCCACTCTGAGGTCTTAAATCCTTGGGCAGCTCTTCACCTACAGTGACTGGGACTTTCAGTCATACTTTGTAAACTCCACAGATTCCCCAGGTGAAATCACTCCCCTTTGTATTTCCCCTCTTTGTTACTCACGCTGTCTGTGGTACTTGGCTTCCCAAACAGGCAGGGTTTAAAACTAGTCCTTGTCCCTATAATACTGATCCCCAATGAGAATTTTTAAACACTACTTTAAAAAAGTATGTCTAGATCTAAAAGATTTGCAAGTTCTTATGTTTGGTGTAAGAGAAAATTCAAGAGGGTTGGGTGTATGATTTCAATCTGGCAAAGCCCTGATGCTGGAAGGAAGGAGGGAAGAAGGGGAAGGGGAAGGGGAA
>NW_009192911.1:0-3285 GCF_000690835.1 Fulmarus glacialis
CGGGCGGCCGGCCTCCCCCGGCATCTGCGGACACAGGAGAGGGCGTCAGCATCCATCGGACAGGGCCTTCGCCCAACGCTTTCCTAACGGGCTGCGTCCTAAGGTACTGCAGACTCTACGGGGGTCAGCCCCGGCGTAGGGCACGCAAGCCTTCAGGGCTTGGCGCCCGGGAACAGTTAGCAGCAATTTTGAAAGCATTGGGGAACCGCTCCAGCGTAGCGGGTTACGTCCTGACAATGCTTTTGAGGGACGGCCTGTGAGAGACCAAAGTGGCCGCCAGGAAACACAACTGATGCTGCCATCGCACAGCAAGCAGTAACACGGGGAGGGAAGAAGTGGTGAAGAACAAGTATTTGATACCATCAACCTGAAAGCAAAGAAATCTTAGCTTTTAAATGACACTTAACAACAACAGTCCGGCAAAAGGCTCTTTTCAGCCCTTTCTAGTAGCTGATACCTAAGGATGTACTTCTGCACGTCAGGAAGAAGGCAGCCAGCCTTGCAGTTGAAGAAGTACTGTTCTGTGATGCCAGGAACTTTTGTAGTAAGACAAGTTCCCAAAATAGACTGTGACACAATAGAAAATACCAGCTCCGAGAGACTGCTTTGTACACATGTGCTGAAAAATTACGTTAGTCTATAAAATCTGTAACATTCATAACACCTTACAACCCCCATTCCCAGTCCTCCTTCAACAAGCGTGAAATCCTACGTTCTTAACCTTACAAAACTCACTGGCCCCAGATCTCCTTCATTTCAAGGGGCACGAGGCTCCGGGCAGATGTTTCGCCAGCCAGAAGAATACAGTGCATGCCCCAGACAAGCCTCCAACTGCAGTGTGCGTACCAGCCAGCTGGGATGCCTCGTGCGCTCCCTAAGTGGTAAATCATGCTGTTGTGGAGCTGACGCAGATGTACTTTCCATTTGGAAAGTAGATCCCTTTTCCTGGTGCACAAGGGAGAATTAACCTGGAATCCTCTTATGCTCCCCTCTGGTCCTGCACACCCACAGCTAAGGCAGGACCTAGTCTGCCTCTGTACTTTGCAGGTAGCAATTCAACATTGCTGAGATCTTTAGTTTTCATCAATAACTAGGAGGATAGGTGGAAAGAGGAGTCTCACTTCTGCCTCGTAAAACCTAGTATTAAGAATAAAACAAGATTCAAGCTGAAAATTACATTTCATTTACTTTTTCACATTGGAACTGCAAGGTCTTTCTTACCAGCATCTCGACTTGCAGCAGATCTGAGCTTTGGCTTTCCTGCTTGAAAAACGCCTCCAAGGCCAGGTGGTCCACCACCACTGAAGCTGCCACCACCGCCACCACCAAAACCCCCGCCGCTGCCACCACCACCTCCTCCAAAGCTACCGCTGCCGCCGCCACCTCCACCAGGTCCTTTGGGTTCTGTGGGAAAAAAATCCCCCACGTTAGGCAGAGAAGTGAGACTGATCCTGCAAAGTCATCTCTTTCATTAGGCAATGCTTGTAGCTGGGGGAAAATGGACAAGATTTCGAAACACACAAGTCCTCGTTCAGGTTGGATCATCACAGCTACCATCACCAACACTATTGTGCCATGGAAGAGGTGGTGCAATAAACATAGCCACTGTGTTTTATTAAGCCACCACTTTCCTTTAGCCTGCTCTGGACTGGAAAGCAGAGAAACAGACACTACGGAGAATTTGGAACTGAGCCTGGATGGGACCTCTGAGAATATCATGTTGTCTTTGTTAGCATCTTTGTAGCAGCTTCCCATTTCTTCATACCTTTGCTCTCTTATCCTTCCCTTCCACTTCTCTATAAGCAAACCGAGAGACAGGGCAATCTCACGGGAAATGAGGAAGGAAGGAGGAAGACAGAGGTGTCCTTCCTGTTGGAAGTGTCTCTGGTGATCACTTCTGGGAACACACAGAACTCTGTCACTATTGATGATGTTGCAACATATCTACTTATTTAAACATAGCCTAGTGGGGAAAGAGATTTCATTTCTGATTACTTTCCTGTAGGTCCAGAAATGCAGTGACAGGATCATTAGCTGCTAATTTTTCCAATAGGCAGGAATTATTTTATCAGCCCCCCCTTCCTCTCCCATTTCACTAATGTCAATATTTCTGCTGTGACAACACTGAGATGCTAAAAGTAAAATGAAAGTATTTCCACAACTACAAACACAGGGAAGAGCCCTATTCAGAGCATCACTGCAAAATGAGCAGGCCCACAGGTGAGATATCTATGGAGATCAGCTCTCAGATGATGGGCTACGTGGCTGAGGATCAATTGCTTAATTTCTTGGCATCTCGATTTCCACAATTTTGGGTGGGTAAAAATTTCACTGACTTTAAAGTAATTAAAACCTGTGGATGAAAAGCACTTCTAATCATCCCACCCAGAAAAAAGGAGGAAGAATGCGTTCATGGGGGGGGTGTTTCACATCATCCTTCTCTTTCCTTAAGCATGTTAGCTCAGTTCAGCTCTGACTCACATAGGGTGTGAACCTCTGGAGAAATGCTGCTACTATGATTTAGTCTTTCATCATGATTTGTTAATTCATGTAAACAAGATAATAGGCCGCATCATTTTAACCTTACTGTTTACCCCTTCTTTAATCCCCTTAATGCTTTACTCCAGCTCATTACAATAGCTAGAACATGTAACTTTGCTTTCAGAGATAATACTCAAGTGTTTAAAAACTATGTACCTGGCTGACTGCATCTATTTTTTTATTATTCTTATGTAGTCACACTCCTTAGAGCATTTCCTTCTTTCCTCATCATCTTCCTATCGCAGTCCAGCCTTTAATTGCATGGCCAGACCTGGACTGAGTTGTATCACACATTTGCTAATCAGTCTGTAGAAGTGTCTTCTCTCCCTAGGCAATAACGCTGTTCCTCTGACGTAGCTGGCCCTTGTTCCTCACTCTTACCCTGTTTGTTCTGTCTTCCCAATACTTTTGCTACATGGGCTTTTCCAGCCTCCTCTCAGCACCTGCCCAGATATACAGTGAGACACAGCAGCAGCACAGCTGGATGGAGACCTTGTCTCCATTCAGGTAAGTGGAGCTGCTGCCTTGTGCCAGAGCACCGCCGGGCAGGCTGAGCAACAAGGCTCAGCCAAAAAGATAACACCCCTGAGTCACTCCAGGAGTGGCAAAACTGCGTCCAGCAGAGTGACACACAGGTGGAGCTGTGGCTCCTGGCTCTGGTTTTGCTTTAAGCGGTATTGGGGCCATTAACAAGCCAATGGTGTCGTGCCAGGGGTGCTTGGGCTTAGCGACCATGAAATGATA
>NW_009192912.1:0-14111 GCF_000690835.1 Fulmarus glacialis
ATAATATCGTATTCGCTATTTCATCCTTTTCCTAAGATGAGGATTGCATATTTTGAAACTGACTGTTCTGGCTTTTTAGAAAAATGCATATGGTTGTTAGAGAAGATTCAAAGAAATGCAACTTGCATTTGAAGTGGAAGGTGAGCCCCATCTCTGGTGTTGGTGCATTTTTCTGGGAAAAACTTTGCTGTAGAAAGTTCCATTGTGCCAGAAGGGTGAAATTATTTGCCAAATCCTCACTGCTGTTGAACTATTAGATATCTTGTTGCTCAGCCATTGAGTACTTCAAAAATAGGGATTAGGGCCTTCAACCTGATATTGCATGGAAAATGCATGCAATCCAAAACCAGGTCTGATAATCAAAATGGGTATGGAGATGTGCTCCGTTAGGCTGTGTCACTTGGTATTCGCTCTTCAGTATAGATTAAGTTGCTGATATGCAGCTGAGTGGTGCTGAAAGTATAGACACCCTAAGGAAGTGCAGGACTCACCAGCTGAGAGGTGAATGAAATACAGTTTCACTTTAATAAAGAAAACCAAGTAAACTCTGTTGTCATTATTCCTCTAGACAAATAAATATCCACCAGTCTTTTGTGCTGCTGGTCTCTGTGTATGTATCTGCACATGTACACACACATATACATATATATATGCATCATCTTTTCAGATCCAGTCTGGAAGGCAATAGAAAGTACTTTATGTGATTATATGTGCCATCACATGTGCGTATGTAGAGTTATATGCGAGAAGGTAGTCTTTATGGTTATATACAGCTTGATTATGCACTGCTGCCTTTGAACACAATACCCATACACGGTTTGACATGTCAAGAGGTGCAATTAAAAGGTGAGTTTTCAGATTAGCTATTCGTATCTGGTAAGAATTAAAAAAGGAGGGTGAGCCTTATTGAATTTACATTTGTAAGTGTGTACACCTGCAGTTTTGATAGAAATGAATGTAGTTATAATTAAAGTGGTGTTTCTATAACATTTTCTGTTCATGCAATTAGAAGAAGGGTAACCTTTGTATGCAGCTTTCTTCAAGAATGGTTTCCTTAGGGAGAAAGTGAAATCCCTATTTTTACTCCCAGGTTTAATTACTGTTCCCTGTAGCCTACATGGCAAACCTTTCCTTTTTTTCTGCCTTTGTTTTTGCAGCCATTGTTGGGAAAGATATCTTCTTTCTGTAGATAGGTTAAAAGTCATAGGATAGAGCAGCATCCATCCATAGCTGAGACAATACTGCAAAACAAATGAATAGGATGACAACAAGTAGTCATCAAAAAGGCTGAAGCTCTAATTTTGAGTTTCAAAAGCCTGCATTTTTTAAGTGCAGGGATCTTGTTAGGCGGTGTACCAAGGATTTGGGTTTAATTTAATACAATCTGGAATAACTAGACTAAATCAGAGGAGAGTCACTGGCATTATAGTAACGTGCAGCTGACATAAGCAAAGAGACCTTTCAGACTGTGTGTTGGAGTTCTTAACCACAGACAATAATTTCTCTGTTAATGCCTTAACCTTATGTCCCTTATGTGACCATTTTATAGAAACTGGTAGCATACTAACATTTTAGCTGCATTATGAAAATACTATTGTATATTTCTTTTGCTTTATTTATTAGAAAACACTGTTAAGTCCACAAAAGGTCTTGTTTTCTTTTATATTAACTAAAGCCTTTATGGGTTATTTTGTAAACAGGGACTTGATTCTCTTCGCCATTGTCTCCTGCTGATTTAATTCTCTAAGACACAGTGAAAATAATCAGTTCCTGAGAGTGGTACCAAGAGGATCACTCCTGCACACATGAAATCATTCATAGAAGCTGCTTTAAAAAGTGCTCTCTAGAGGACAGGCTCCAAAGACATGACCAATATTGATTTTTTTAGTATATGAACATGTAACTCAGGTGAGTTCAAGATTTCCCCTTCTCCTGAAGTTACAGTTAATAAGGTACTTTCGTCAGAAGGCAGTTTTGGTGCTGCAGCAGAGCTGCATTTACTACATCTGAGGGGGAGGTGGGATTCGTACACTATGATTCATCCGGCACACAGCGTGTGCGTCTCCATTACTGACGGGTGCGGCACAGAGGGGGAAGGACGAGGCCAATCCATTTATTTCGAGGGCTCAAAGTGCACATGATGTGTATACTGGCAATGAAGTTCAGGCCAGTTGCCAACTGTAGGCACCCACTGTGTGCCTAAACTTACAGGCTGCCTGTAAGGAAGGATGCGCAGGCTCCATCCTTGGAGGTTTTCTAGAGCGAACTGGACAATGCCCTGAGCAACCTGGTCTGATCTTGGAGCCAACCCTGCTGTGAGCAGGAGATTGGACTAGAAAACTCCTGAGGTCCCTTCCAACCCAAATTACCCTGTGATCCTGATAGGCGATCAGTAGCAGATTGCTGTTCAGCCACCCAAGGTTGCCTTGCGGTCGCTAGCAGAATCCCCTACCTGCGGGCAGCATCAGCTGCTGGAGGATCCTGTGTCCACACAGCAGGAGGGGTGCTCCAGGGGCACCCTGGCACACAACTTCAGCCATGGGACCACTGGGAGCGTGGAGCACACCAGCAGCGCAATGCAAATTTCAACCTAAAAAGAGCCTCTCCTTTATAGTAAATGGCTGGTGTAGGTGCAAGCCGTGTTGGCACTGCGCTGCTGAGGGATGAACTGGATCTTAGCATGGCTTGGAAAAATCTCAGTGTTGTTCAAAGTGCTGTCAGACTGTCATAGATCTGACAGGTCAGTTTTGCCAACAGGCATTGCCCGTTCTCAGTAATGGGAAGCAGTAGGACACAACTTGTCCTGTATTTCAGCTAGAAAACTCTCGCATGTTGGCAATCTCTGCATTAGATTAGCCAAAGCTAACTGGTTGCACTTAGAACTTCTTTTTTTAAAAAAAAAAATTATCAGGCATAGGTATTATTCCCCATTCAATTCATTTAAATTGTCTTTTGTTTGAAATGAGTAGCCAAGGGTGGTTTCCCCTCTTGGCTTTCAGATGAATATAAATATGGTCCTGTTCCAAAGAATTCTTTGTTTCAGGCCCTGGTTTTATAATATTATACTTACAATATAAATCATTCAACAGGTAGACATATCAACAGGTGCTGATAGCTTTGGCCATCAGGCACAAAGAAAATAAAATTGTTTCTTTATTGAAATGAAGCACTTATAAATGCAGGAAAAAATTGTTTTCGCTTTACATTTAGGTGTTAGGATTCTCTTCTTTTTATGTATTCCAGTGAAATTTCCCTTTTCCACTTTACAAAGAGTTCCTAAATCCAGTTAAATTATGCAAGAAGTGTTTTGCCTTGACTTGCTTAAAAGCATCATAAATATATCAGAGTCTATGAAATAGCTACATCTCCATTACAGCTGATTTATATATTTTTCTGGATAATATATGATGATGTAATTGATTGAAAGTTTTACTTACATGTACCTGAATGCCAAAAATTTTGCATGAAAGCCTTTCTTTTTTATCATATAATAGTATCCTTTCGCATTTTTATAAATACTATATTCCTTTTTGTTTCTGAGCATAATTGCTTCTCTTGAGTAAGTGGCATATCCAGCCTTACATAGCCTAGATTCAATGCATAGCTGTAAGTAGAAATCTTCCAGTCCAATATTTAGATAATATTGACGCAGATGGCAACAGTTTAAATGACTCCGTGTACTGAGTGTGTGCTTACTGGAGACTCAGTTATATTTGAAAATACCACATTAAATTTTTTCAAAATCTAAACTGAATACAAAGAGGACAACTGTTTGCAAAACCTCTTCAGGTTTGCTGGATACTCATTCTAAACATTCAGAGGAAATGGCGGTGCAGTACCTCTACCTTTATAAGCTTAAAAACCACAAAGTATTGGGATGTATAGATAACGATACATTTGCATCTCTGTCCACTTCAATATAGCTTAAGAATAAGGGCAGAGGTCATAAAGGATGAAAGCCAATTGCAAACTTGCTGACGTCTTCCAAGTAAAATGTTCAAACAGGGGGCATCAGAAGGGGGTGACCCGCAGAAGGTTCGCTCTGTGCAGCACCTCATTCAAAGTCTGCTAAATTTTGTAACAGAGTCTTAAAATTTCTGCAAATTTCATTTCAAACTTGTGGACTGTTGGAAAGATCTGGGGATTTGCATGCTGAATTGCAGATCTGTAATCTGCTAATAGCTATCTCTTTATTGTTAGTAAAAATGTTTTCAGAATTTGCCAACATCTTCAAGAAGACTGATATTTTGCCGGGGAAATATACTCAGTGCAGCATGTCAGATTTTTTCGTTTTCATGGATTATTTGTTTACAGGAGATAGGGAATATCATCCCAGTTTTGTAAGAAACTGAACTCTAATTGACATTCATAGGAGTAAAAGTCATGCAGTACTTTATAACACTCAGCATCTTGCAATATCACAGTTTATGTTGTTGGAATAAAACATGACAGGATAAATTGAAAGGGATTTAAACAGTGTGTGCCATTACCAGTTCTCGTGTTGGAAAGAGGAATGGTGAGCAAAGCTTAATGCAGTGCAGCCAAAGCTTGGTTTCAAGAACAGCTGTTTGTAGTTCTGATGATAAAGCTGCCCAAAGAATGGTAATTCTCACCAGCCGGTACTTGCCTGCTTATCAGAGACTTACTGCTAGAGTGAGTAAGTTACCTAGCAATCTTCATGATCAGGCTGACAAATTGTAGACTGTTGATTTTGGGATCTTCGCTGCATAAATCAAGTCTGTTTCTCTTACAGATTCAAGGATTGAAATTTGAACTACTAGTATGATGTTGTCACAGAAGTTAATCAGGAAGAGAAAGTCAGGGCTGGGAATACAAAATGCAGGAGAAGTCTGTAGTTTTAGTTATGTATGATTGCAGTGTGTTGTATTGTATACTGCAACTGGTATATGACATACTCTATATGTAGGCAATATTTAGAGTATCCTTTTGGGATGCTTATTTACGGGCTCCTTGAAGCTTGTGGGTATTTTCCGACATAAGTATGCTGTAGTGATGTAATAGCAGAATATTTCTTTAACATGTCAACTAATAGAACTTACTTTTTATTAAAAAAAATGTGGCTCGGCATATGTTATACCATAATTTTGTAAATGCCTTTATCTGAATTGTGGGAGGTACTGTATCTTTCTCCCAGGTCAAACACTACGATACTTCACTTCGCAGTATTTTGCTGCTTAGAATTCGTGAAGTTTTGCTGTCACGTTGGATTATATGTTTGAATCAAAATAACATAACAATAAATGCAAACCACAACCAGCCCCTAGCAAACTACTTTCTGATAACTCTGAGATCTAACCTGCATGCGCAGGTGAAAGGAAATTTAGAGATTTGGTGCACACAGCATCTTCTGTGTCTCAAGTATAGTAAATCCAGCTGGTCAGAAATTCCTTCAAAAAGCAGACAAAAGTAGTGAATTAACAGCATCAATCCACTACTGTTAATGTGGATTGTCATATGCTTTGTATTGAATTTTCAATTTTAAATGTCAGAAATGATGCTGGATGTAATAGGAAGGATGCTAGCTGGCACTGCAGAGACCAAGTTTGTTCCTCTTCCTTCTGTAGATTTCTTGGAAGGGTGGGAAAACCAAATCATCTCTTTTAGATCCCCAATTACAACATGGGGAGGGCACTTCTCTACCTCACAGTGGTATTGAAAGGATAAATATGGCTAGATGACGTGCTCAGAAGGGATGCAAGCTTTGTATTTATAACATGACTTTTGCAAAGCCTGTTTCTTTTGATTTGGGTAGGAGAGTGCCATTCTAATACAGACAAATGCTAATAATTTATTAATGTACATGGTTTTGGATACAGTGTTTTGCGGACTTTAGCTTCTTGCCTTCACACTACAGCGAGCATGTTTTGGTTTTTTTTTTTTGCCACAGCTGTGAAATAACTTGTGGCTGGGAGCCACATACGTTGCTTGAGAAGGAGGAACAATGCCTCAGGGATTTCTGTGCATCACTTGTGTGTTTTGTGAAATCTGTTTTTTGGAAATGCTGCTATGCTATATTTCTATGACTAAAGAAAGGTACAAAGAAAACATGACAGAAGTCAGCACTGTTATTGGAAACCCATTGCAGTAGAAAGGATCAGTGTATTGTATGGGTATCCATATACCAATATCATGTTATGAGTTATGGATCTCATTTTGGAGTAAAATGTGCCTACGCGGGTCATTTAGCAACCTTAATCTCATTTTGTAAGAGAGTAATTTATAAATGTCATGATCTCCGAAGAAATGAAATTGCTTTGTATACACTTTGTTTATACAGGGTAGACTCACAGCCAAAGCATTGCATATTGTATTGTAATTTATTAGTGTTATGTCCATCATTCTCTCTAATTTAAAGCACATAATGAAAGTGAGCAGTGCCAACAGTCTTTACAGGGATAAGAAGGAACACCTGAAAAATGGTGCTTTTATATATATGGTTTTTGTACTGTCTTCCAGTTGTTTCAGACTCTGGATGTCTCTGTTTCTTTTCAAAGCTCATGCAATCTTACAATTTATTGACAGGCACAGCAGCTTTCGGGTGCATTGCAGGTACTTTGCCTGCATTGCCTTAAGGTCATGCAATGCTGTAAATGTCAGAATTAATTTCATTGCGTATATACTGCTTATGTTTTAAATATTCACAGCAGTAATCTGTTTATTATAATGGCAGTAGCCACATGCTTATAATTCTAAGTGTGTAATTCCTCTGTAGCATTGTATGGCATATTCAAAACTGGTAGAGGACATATAATACCCACTGTTTTATGAGAGTGGTGAAATGCTATTCTTTTTTAACTTTTTTTCAGTTATTTAAGGGTTATCACCATTAAATGTATTTCCTGTTATTGATGCCTAGCAAACCTATATATTCAGTAACAAACACTTTGCAATTAATATGAGTTTTTTGTTTCTTATCAATGTATATCTTTCTAAACACTCCTACTATTTTGAATTCTTCATTCTAGTTCATTCCTTTCAATTGCATTGTTAGCATTTGAAATACTGCTAAATATGTATTCTTACACACAGATAAACAATGTCAAAGCAACTCTTTAAGTTAACAATTACATGTTGCTAAAGCACTGTCTTATACAGCAGGCTGCTAAGCAGATCATGTGTATTATCCTGCTTCTTATTTAGTTTCAGTCACAATTTCCTTTGTGGAAAACGATATATTTCTGATTTTCATCTTTCCTATTGCAGTAGCTGCTGCTGCTGCTTTTTTAATATTATCATTTTTATTGTACTGTCTGCTTAAAGCCAGGCTTTGTCACTAGAAATTGTTTGCACCTGTATGCTATAAATAGTATCCCTCAGTTATTCATTATTTTATTATTCATTAAAAACTGCAACCCCTTTTCTTTATCCACTTGCAAGCTGCTGTGTCTATCATTCATTCCTATTCTTTTGAAAAAAAGGCTGAAGACTGGACGTGTTTCCATCTTCCCCAGTGATTGGAGGGAAAGATCCAACATGTAGCTGCTGTTGAGTCAATACTACTTGCCGTTGAGAAAATGACCAGCAATCAGCCAGGCGCACGAGCATTGATTTCGGCGAGGCCGCACAGATGCAACTTAGGGTTGAAGCTAGTCAGAGGGCTCAAATCTAGCAGAGCTCAGGCAGTGTTGTATACACCCCTACCTGTGGAAACCTGGTTGTAATCATAGAATCATAGAATCATTAAGGTTGGAAAAGACCTCTAAGATCATCAAGTCCAACCGTCAACCCAACACCACCATGCCCACTAAACCATGTCCCTAAGCGCCTCATCTACACGTCTTTCAAATACTTCCAGGGATGGTGACTCCACCACTTCCCTGGGCAGCCTGTTCCAAGGCCTGACCACTCTTTCAGTAAAGAAGTTTTTCCTAATGTCCAGTCTAAACCTCCCCTGGTGCAACTTGAGGCCATTTCCTCTCGTCCTATCACTGCTCCAAAGCATGACAGTAGCGCCAAGGAGTGTTTGAAAATGCGCAGGTAGTGTAACACCTGGTTTACAAGACAGCCCCTAAGTCGCCTTCCCCTTTCACATATAGTTTTCCACACTCAGGCTTTTTTATATTTCTCTCAGAGAGGAGGTGAATATATCCAGTAAACCAAAAAATGCGTTTATGTGCATGTGGGTGTATATATAATCTTTAATCTGTCATTGGTTTCCAAAGAAGAAAAGAATTTTCCATAGAAACCTTGATAGTAACAAGACTAAAGATTGCGATTTCTTCTCAGAAAGTTATAGAACTGTGGAGCTATAAATCTCCGTTAAAGATTAAAAAGAGCATTTTGGAGTCTCTAACTGCAATAGCAGTGATTGCTTTAGTTCAAAACAATTCTATATTAAAGGGCCTTTTTGGTGGCTTTGAGGAAATGCTGCTTTTGTGGTGTGTAACAGCTTCATTCCTACAGCTGTAATTTATGAAAAAGAGAGAGAACTCATAACTATTTTCCTAGTTCAGGCTCTGAGAAGAAATGTGATGACAGATGTGATCTGTACCTTGCATAGAAGAGAAGAGAGAGCCAAAGAAATCGCAGAAGTGGCTTGAGCTAAATAACTGGCTTTGGCTTGGCTATGTCCGTCGATGAGGATCAACAAAACCAACAGGGTTTTCTTCTGGCTTTCTGCTTTCTGACCGTCTCAGCATTCATATCCATCACTTCATGCATTGCCCTCTTCACTTGTAGGTAGTCAGTAACTTGCAGTTATGCTTTGATCTGTAGAGCCAAAGCACTCCACAAGGAAGAGCAAAGGCGGATCTTTCTTTGCTTGTGGGTTCATTTCTGTATTACTCAGGTACATTGCAAAACCTAAAAAGTGCATGTCAGTGACAATTAGTCTCTCTTTTCCACTTCCAAAATAATAACAGAATATATTATTCTTTAGGTTTGCTGAGGGACAGTAGCTTTTGCAATTTTCTGTGAAGGCTGAGAATCTGTTTTCTCTTCTAGGAGTTAATTCCAGCTTGAGTGTGGTGTCAAGAAAAAGCTCTAATGCTTTTATGAATTTCACTGTTGAAAATGGCAGTCTTATTGCTGTAGTGGGATATAGGTTTTCTGGAGGATCACATGAAGTTGGTTGCATGACAATCGGCTATTAAAGAGGAGGTCTTGATATTATTGAATTTGACTCATCATTTAACAGGGCAGGCAGGTAGTGATGCACTTAATCACATGCTATTGATTTCTAAATTAGTTCCTTTAAAGATTAGAAGTGTCATAAAGAGAGAGGTGAATTGTAAAGACTACTCAGAACTACAGCTATGTAAATAATAAGGAGGCTTTACATATGAGGGCATTACAGTTCAGCCTTCATTTGACAAGATGAAGTCCAACCTTCTTTAAGCCCTGGAAAGAGGAAGGTGTTTTTATAGCAGCGGCTACAGTTAGATATTTAGAAACACTCATAAATCCAAGTGAACAGCCTAGTTACTGAAGGTCTTAGTGATCTCAGGGTAGACATTCATCATGGGGAATGCTATTATGGAATAATATGTGTATTTCCGTCTGCTTTTCTCCTTGCCAGCACCACCTTAGTCCTGTGAGCATTCAGTTCTTCAGCCAGTTGCTTGCTTCAATCACTGAGTATCTGTTGTGCCTAACACAACTAACAGAGTGGCCGTCACTACCATAGGTACGTGTCTGCCGGGTCCTCATTACTCCTCAGGCACCCTGGAGAATGGGGAAGAAACTCTGCTGGACTCCACAGGAGACTGGACGAGCAATGCAAAGCGTAGTCACTGAGCAACAGTTATCCAGAGGTTACTATGACGATCATTGTTTTAATACTGGTTGGATCATGCTATGCTTTACGCACATGTGCGTGTTGGAGGCAGTGTTTTGTACCCTCAAGAGAGCTGGTATGCTCAGCCTCGCAAATGCAAGAGTTTCTGGTAGGAATGGGAACACCAGAATCACAGACAATTCTGCAGTACAGCATCCTCTTTCTGGGACTTTAGGTGGATGAGCTGAAAGAGAGGAAAATAATACTCTATTGTGAGTCTTATATTTATTGTGTTGTTCTTGACAGGAGAATGCCTGGTTTGGTGAGGGGTCTTTTGCCTCTGCTGGTCAATTAATGATAGCCTCTGAGTATTAATGCAGCATGTATCATAGATCTCTTACTCTAGAAAACTTCTGGCATGCCTTTTCTACGCTGGAGGCTCCAAGACAGAATAAAATCATAGAATCATAGAAGTTCTTTGTAGAATCATAGAATCATTTAGGATGGAAAACGCCCTTAAGATCATTGAGTCCAACAGTTAACCTAACACTACCACGTCCACCACTAAACCATGTCCCTAAGTACCATGTCTTTTAAATAACTCCTTAGCCTTGTTGAACCTCACACAATTGGCCTCGGCCCATCGATCCAGCCTGTCCAGGTCCCTCTGCAGAGCCTTCCTACCCTCGAGCGGATCAACACTGCCGCCCACCTTGGCGTCATCTGCAAACTTACTGAGGGATCACTCGATCCCCTCATCCAGATCGTTGATAAAGATATTGAACAAGCCCGGCCCCAAAACTGAGCCCTGGGGAACACCGCCTGTGACCGGCCGCCAACTGGATTTAACTCCATGCACTGGGCCTGGCCAGCCAGCCAGTTTTTTACCCAGCAAAGAGTATGCCCATCCAAGCCATAAGCAGCCAGTTTCTCTAGGAGAATGCTGTGGGAATTGGTGTCAAAGGCTTTGCTGAAGTCCAGGTAGACCACATCCACAGCCTTTCCCTCATCCACTAGGCGGGTCACCTGGTCATAGAAGGAGATCAGGTTGGTCAAGCAGGACCTGCCTTCCAGGAACCCGTGCTGACTGGCCCAATCAGCTGGTTGTCCGGTACATGTCGTGTGGTGGCACTCAAGATGATCTGCTCCATAACCTTCCCTGGCACCGGGGTGAGACTGACCGGCCTGTGGTTCCCCGGATCCTCCTTCCAGCCCTTCTTGTAGATGGACGTCATTTGCTAACTTCCAGTCAACTGGGACCTCCCTGGTTAGCCAGTACTGCTGATAAATGATTGAAAGTGGCTTTGTGAGCACGTCCGCCAGCTCCCTCAGTAGTGCAGAAGCTAGCCGCACCAAATTCATAGCTACTATTCAACTCCCCTGTTAGATGTTGCTTGATTCCTTCTGTGTACTGCCAAAGAAGCATGAAAGTCATGAATGCAGAGTGAAGAATTTAAGCAATGCTGTGGATGAGTTTCATATGCACTAAGGGCATACGTGAAACGGTCACAAATATGACAAGGTTGGCTGAATTAAGAATTCTGAATTAGTTTATCGTCTGTCTGATTCCTCTTACCGCCTTGAAATGCTTGCTTTATCACAGCAAATAACTCTAGCTGCCACAGCTTTACTGTTATATTTTCTATCCGCTGTGTCTAGTCAGAAAAAAAAATCATGAGATTCTTTCCCTGTTCTCGTAATGTCTATGCCATTGGCTCAGAGAGTATGTTGCAACTAAGAATTTAGCTGAGTCACAGCAACACGCTATGGTTAACTCATGAAAACGTGATGCAATATTTTGTAAACAGCACAGGTGATATGGTACCATTTTATTTTGAAATACAAATCTTCATTGTTTGCTAAGAATCCATCCTTAACATTTTGGTTATTGCAGTCCAATGTCTTATTGAAATAAAACCAAAGTGCAACCTAATATGGAAGGTGTCCAAGCAGCCACCATCGACAGCAGGAGAAAAGTTAAGAGCTGAGCTTGGGAAGCAATGAGTTAAACTTAAGGAGCCAGTCAAAAACATACCCATATTGCTTATGCCTCAAAATATATCCATATTCTACACCATACTTTGTTTTGTAAAAATACAGGTTTTGTATCTTGTGTTTGTTTCTTAAAATAAAAAAGAGGTAGAGATTTTCTTGGCCCTGGCTGAGTGTGGATCTACTAATAAATACATGACTTTCTGCCTCTCAGAGTGCCCAGTTCCACTTCCCTGCCCCTCTGCTCCCTAAACCCCCGATGGCAGTCATATGTGGGAGATGCGGATGGTTTGAACAAATGTCAGGAATTCTGACTTGTCTCTCAGATACACAAAGTTATGGGGCTCTAAGGGCACCCTCTGGCCATGGTTTTGCTTCTAGAAAAAATGTCCATTATCTACTCATTTGCTCAGGAACTGTACACATACATTTTAAAAAACCCTGTTTGCCAAGTCACGTTGAGCACTCATGTAATAGGGGATTCAAACAGCAGTTGTAATGGATTTAATGAAATTAACTGTTTTTCTGAGAACAAGTAAATGTGCATTCTATTCTAGGATTTTGATTTGCTGTTACTGTTAAGAATGTGTCAGCATTTTCGCCGCAGAAACATTTCATGTTTTGATGGAAAATAATTTTCATCAGTCTGAAATTTGGTATGCTAGCTCAGCCCTTATTTAGACATCTAAATAAATGAATTGGTTTTATCAAAGTGTTCATCATACTAAAGTCAACATGCCGCAGAAGTAGAAAGTATTGCAGCAGGACTTGCTGGTGTTCAACGCTTTGGGAAATACGGCACTTATATTTGATTTAGGAAGCTGACTCTAGACAATCATATTTTTAAAATTTGAGCCTTAGTGCATAATAATATGTACAGCAGAATTTCTGTATCAAGAAGACACTGTCTTAAAATAACCTACTCTACCAGCCAGCATTTCTACGTCTATGGATGGTTTGTTACCGTGATGGCCTGGCTCTTCTTGATGAAACATTTTAAAACTGGTTGCTCCTGTGTTTGAAATACATTTTTTTCTACCTTTTTCTAAGCTGTGTCAAATCTTCAACATTACAGCCTGCACTGTCAAAACATCATCAGTGTCTTGACACTGTTTTAAAGTGGGAAGTCTCAGCAGTTGAATGCAGATTGGCAATGCGAGTAACGCTATCTGGGGACAAAGAAGTTAGGGAGAGGTTGAAGGATTTAGGTAATACATAATTCTGAGTTGGGTTCAGGAAAAAAATGAGGAAGTTTACTCATTGACTTTCTAGGTGCTAACTGATATGTGCTGGTTGGCTTGGATCTAGTAGTCTTTGAATTGTTGTCAGCAGATTCCTGGAAGTCTTTGAGGCTACAGAAAGCGGTACAAAGCTGTCCTGTGGAAGCAAACAGCTGACAGTCTTTGCTGACACCTCCACTGGCTCTAATATAGCACAGGAGAGTCTTTAGGCCTTAAACAGTACCTCAGAGCCTCAAACTCTCTCATACCAGTGGCTGAAGTAAAAAAACATGGAGTAAGACATAGAGGTAAGAAAGACACAGAGTAAGTTCCTAATATGCTAAAGAGGGTGTAGCAATGGCTTTTGGAGATCTTTTATAGCATGCTGTGAAAGTTATTGCCTTTTGCGTTTCACCTAGAACAGACCAAAAAGAGAGATCAGGGAAAGAAAAGTCAAACGAAATAGTCTCAGGTAAGAAACGGTAGAAGGAATAAACCTTTTGCCTACACAGGTATAACAGGCTACCAAACAAGATCATGATTTAGGGAACCACAGGCTATAAAAATCAGGCTTAGGCTTAGACTGAATCTGCCTGGAAACAGGGTGATACCATAACGGTAACAACTTATCATATTTATAATAAAGCAGCTTAATTTTAGTGATTAGGTAATAAAAGATGGGCTTTGCCCTGGAGCAATGTTCTTCTGGCAATGACTCATATTCATGCTCAGTTTCCAGTTACAGGCACAAAGGGACACCCTCTTCATCCCAGAAGTAACATCTTTAGGGAAGCTTAGGAAAGATTTAGCACAAAAAGGCTGACCTCATGCTAAAGTTTATTTACATCTTTCATCTTACATGAATGTAGTTGTAAGACTCTTCTTTTTGATATGTTGATAAATTTATATGTCTCATGCCTTTCTTTCCTGCAATGTTTATATTACATGACTTTGATTTATTTGCCCTGTTTCACAATTAATATTTTAGGTAATGGTCTTCTAGAGTAAGTCCCATGGATTACGTCATTTCAGTCTGGAACTCATTTGGTGAATACTTTTACTTTCCTTCTCATTTGGGAGTCATCGCTTCTCTTCTGCCTATAACTCAATGTGTCCCTGGGCTGGTGGTAGGCACCACCAGCTTAGTGGCGCAGTACTTAGCG
>NW_009192912.1:14142-19203 GCF_000690835.1 Fulmarus glacialis
GTCTGACAGCAATCTGTTGGTCCAGACTGCTTGGGAACCACTAGTTAGACTAAAAAATGTTTTGCATAGCCTTCTCAAGCTCCTTCTCACCAAGCGTTATCTACGTAAGTTTCTAGCGCTGAAGCAGGTCAAAGGGCTGTGCCAAGTATATGTAGGAAGGTGTGGGAACAGTGCTTTTGAAATACTGAGTCAGACTGAGTAGCGAGAGCTGCCAGTGTGTGCCGAAGGTAAAGGCAAGGTAGCCCGCAACAAACAGTACGCCTGTTTAATGTGGTTGCTGACTGTTGGCCTTGGTTTGCCGTTGCTGAGGAAATTAGCCTATCCAGCACATCAATGGTTACATCAATGTGCTTAAGAGAAGGACATGATATAATTACTTTGTGTCAGAAGTAGTCTGTAGCTTCAAAGTCTTCCATTATTTCTACTTCAAGAAAGTAGAAATTAGAAAGTCATCCAGTACAAGCATTTTGCAGAAGTAAAGGAAACCAGTGGAGCATGCTGTTGCTTGGCTTTGTTCAAATAAAAAAAAAAGGATGCAAGGAATTGTATGCGTTAGGGCTTGACCTGCCATGTGAGATGCCATGGAGACCTCTAATGGCTGCCAGCTTATCGGTCCTTATGTGAAAAGCTCATCTTCTTAAACTCCAAGACAGATTTCTCTTTAATCATCAAGACCACTACATCAGGCATGAAGCAGGGGGCAAAATGCATGCATGTGTAACAGCTACTACCTGTTCCACTCTTTGGGCTATGGGGCAGCATGGAGTGAAGCTGCAGGCGCCAGCGCTTCGCGCAAGAGAAAGACTGCTTCCAGCTGAAATGGTTTCTAGTGTGTGGCTGCCCCACGCGCAGCTGTGTTCCCTGTGCTGCGCTGGAACTGGGAATGAAGGCTCTGGCAACTGCTGTGTGGGCACTCCTGGAAGTATTTGCAAATGAGGCCAAATTCTCTCTGTGCTTCCTGCTGGGGAAATAAAGAAAAGGCTGAGAGGCTAGAAACCTGCTGGGGGAAGACGTGCCATTGCTCTTCTACCACGTGCCTGGATGGTGAGGGAACTCCTCCAGGGCTCAAGGCAGTCAGTTCCTGGAGAAAAAAACTAGTTGCTACAGTTGCTGTTAATGCAGCCTTTTGTTTTTCATATGGATGAGCAAAATGATGTGTCAGTCAAATGGAACAATTGTGTCAAATTATGTTGGTTTTCCCGCCCTTTTCATGAGGGAAAAAAGAGAAATCCTTGGATGTTTTCCTTGCTTTATCAGTTTAGCAGCTGGGATTGCTTAATCACACAGCCGTACTTTACCGAGCCTGCATATGGCACATGAATGTAGGAAAAGCAAACTATACACTGCATGCTTTCTCCTCTGTAATTTATGATGTATGGTAAATTGCTGCTTCTCTGTCCAGAAGCATATTCTCCTTCACAGCCTTTAAAGCATGTCCGCGGTTCAGTGGAAGCGGGTCTATCTGCAGAGCGTGCAGGAGGGTAGCGCCAGTCCTGCCTCGTTGCACGGTTCGGAGGTGCCTGTGCCGGGGGCGGGGGGTCAGCCATCTCGCAGCAAGTCGCTGCCTTGCGCTCTGCCTCTAGTACCAGAGCAGCTGTGGAGTTACAGGTCCCCTCCATGATCTCTCCACCTCGGTGATACATATGTGCAAGGCAGGAGATGTGTCTTTTTATCCGTCAGCCTTAATAATGCTGTGCTCAGCGCACGAGGCAACAAGATAATCAGTGTAGTTTTCGGGGCCACAGGTACCTGCTGCCAGCTGCTGACTGAGCGAGTGGAGCCAGGCTGGGGGAAGGGGAAGATCCAGGAAGATCCATGTCCTCTGCTAAATCAGGCGGGGTTGACAAAACCCTGGCTTTTGGCACGCAGATATCTGCCAGGGAATGGCACACGTTAGCTGAAGGAAGAGTGACCTTCCGTGGGATGTATTTTCCTCCTGCGTGTCTCCCGGTGGTTTGCAGTGTTGCCTGTTGGCATGCAGGTTGCACATTAGAATGAACAAAAATACATTGGTAAAATCACTTGATCATAATTCATTTAATCTCATCATGCTTAACGCCAACGTTTTTCTTAGATACAATTGTGCACATGCTCTTATCAGGTCAGTGATGACTCTGTACGCAGAGTGCCAGCGCTATGCACGTTAGCAACTGGGCAGGACAGATGCATTCAAACAAATCATCGTGTCTGCTCTACACCCGGTGCTGCTCTAGAGATGTTGTCTGCATAATAGGGCATGGCTGTCTGTGTCACCTCCCAATCATTTTCTGCTGAACATTGAATAAATTGTTGGGAAAATGTGTGTGTGTGATGTGGAGGAAAGATCAATTTAATGACTCAAAAAGGCAAAGGGGCAAAGGGGCAAACATAAGAACCCCACAACCACCTTTTTGTTACAGTAATATCTCTTATCCTTATTCAAAGGTTGTGCACACTATACTTATTTTTATGAGGAGGATGATGAGGAGGATGTCCATGACAACATGCAGAAATAAAGCAGATTTGAAATAGGACCCTTGGCTTGGCTTTGGTTTCTTTTTTTCTCTTTTTTGGAAGGTTACATCTTTCAATTTCTTTCTTTTCATCTCCTCTCTGTACTTCCTTTCTCTCCTTGTTCTAACCTTTTTCTTTTATTGTAGAGACACGGCTACACTTATTTTTACACGGTAGCTGTTGATCTAATGGTGTTAGTGGAAGGTGAGAAGCTGAAGCAATAAGCAGTGCGTCACTGGTAGGCTTGACCTCATTTCTTTTTAATTCCTTTCTTATAGTGTGAGTAAAAAACACTTAGAAGAGTTTGAAAAGGGCACACGTGTGCACTTTCAGGATCTATTTGCACATGTGGAGGCAGCTGAGATCTCTGTTCTTGGCTGCTTGTTCCCACCTTCCCACCTCAGCTCTCCAACTTTGTGATTGTACTTGTACAAGTGGTCTGTGGATCTGTTCTGCACACCGAGACTGGGAAATAATCTGGGTTAAAAATAACTTTTCAGAAAAAGCGCACAACTGATGCATCTAAGAGCTACGGCAGGTGCATAGGGACTGGAAGCCAAAGTAGGGGTCTCTTAAACTGGCTTTGCCTCTGAGAAAAAGTATTTGTGGAGCTACACCCTGACATAGAGAAACACTCACACAAGTACTCACATATGTCCCTCATGCGATCAGGCAGAGACTGTTCACTTCTTACCGCCCCTTCTACTACGCTCCACAAAGCCGTGACCTGGGGGGACCTCCCTTTGGCAGGTAGGACCAGCCCTTCTGCTCTGCACATCCGAGCTGCGGTCGGCTGAGCAGCACCGTCTGGCAGCGGGGAACGGCAGCGGGAAGGAAGGGCTGTGACAGGGAACCATCCAGGGTCCAAACGCTGCCCTCCCGGGGCTCGGGATGCCTGCTGGGGGGCTTCCGGCAGGGGACACTTCTTTTCTTACCCATCCTGCTTTGAGGCTCCTAGCAAGCTTCAAAGACTTCCACTTTGGAAACCAGCTCTTTAAAAGACACTGTGGGGTGCTAAGAAGTAGAAGGACTTAATGCGGTTACCAGGGGAAAGAAAAATCTTTAGCAAAGCATTCCTAGTCATTTTTTTTTTGTAAGAATGTAAAGCATTTGCTTCATAAGGATTGTTTTGATCTATGACTTTTTTCTTTTTCTGTGTGGACTTGCACTTTAGTGTGTATCCTTGAGACCTTTTCATTCATTGTTTCCTTTAAACTAAGACTTTATGTTCTAAAACTACAAATGTCAAAATAGGTCAAAATAATATTTAGCATCTCGCCAGATACAGTTGCAGTGACATATGCACAGTTTTGTAAGAGTAGTTTCCTGTATGAGGGAGGTAAAAGAGCTGAGGTGACCTTTTCTATTATTGCTGTTTGTTTGTTTGTTTGTTTTTCCCCTGGTGATTGTTGAATATTTTTACACTTAGCAGGGTTGTCTGGTTTCTAAAATAGTTTCTTCATGTATAGAATTAAACCTTGGCTTTTGTTTTTTTTTTTAAAGGAGAATTAATAGAACATCTCACAAATTAAGACCAAATTAATTTATATTTGCAGCAGAGCTAATAATGGCAGGAACCCAGTATCTGTATTCCACCATAAAGCTGTGTGGAAGGAGAAGAGCAGCAAAGACACTCAGCTTGCAGACAATATCTTCCTTCAGTAAGCTTACATGTATTCTCAGATCAGATGCAGGCTTGCAGCACATTTTTGTGCAGCTTGATGACAAGAGATCACTAGGCAAAAGTAATATATCGCCTTTATATTTGCTTTGGTCACCTAAAGCATGTGTTGATAGGAACAATTGTACAACGTATTCCCCTTTGTCATTTTTAGTTTCCTTCCATTTTCTTTTCTTCAGCTTCATTGATAGAAAATCATGTCTTGTTTGAAATTCTCACAGTTTCTTAAATTTGTGCCTTGAAAACTGCCTGCTGATTGTGTTAATATAAAAGAAATTTCTATCATCTCAGCTGTTGATAAAGTGGATTTTTAAAGTACTTCTCACTGTGATATCTAGATGCTGAACCTTGATTAGAAAAATAACCAAGACTCCTTGGCTCCTGGAAAGTGACAATGATGGTTTTGAATTCTGAGAGATGGCATGATTTCATGAGATTGACAGAGAATCACAAATGTTAGTCACTTGAGAAACAATTTAGAAATGAGTTATTTCCGAGCATTTGATATCAAAAGATATTCATGTTTACAGGAACAAATTTTACTGAGCAGTGGGACTTAAATCCCCGAGTTATAAAATACTGAAGATGTGATTTTTTGGGGGTTATAACGGTGAACAAGGAAGGTATGAAGAAAAAACAGCCCGACAATAGTACTACTTTTGAAATTTTAACTGCTTTCCCCACTCTGTTCTAATTCTGTGTGATCAAAGATTTGAAACCAGAGATCTTGGCCGTGCGTTTCAGAACAGCAGGACCTTGCTGGCACATTGAAGAGGTGCTCCCTCAGTTACCCTGCAGAAACAGAGACTGAAATTCTTCCTGAGATGGAGCTAGTCCATTGACGGAGCACGGTCACATGTGGGATACACTGCAGAGTCCTTATCCTG
>NW_009192912.1:19234-26922 GCF_000690835.1 Fulmarus glacialis
CTGAAGTCACCATTGGAAAAATCCCGGTGGATGTCAGTGGCCATTTGGGTTAAAAACTCACTGAAATAACTAGCAGCGGGATTGAGTCCCAATGCTGGCCACAGTGCATATCGTTATTAATCTTGATTAATTATAAGTAATGCTCGACTTTTCAGAAAGATTAAAATCTGGTAAGTTTGAAGGGGTAACAGCAAACTGCTTTGGATTTACCAAGAGTCAAACATTATATGCAAGATTTAATATTATGTTCATCTGATTAGCATTGCAAATTTAAGTAATTTCTTTGTAACACTTAATTAAGTTTAAATATTCTTCAGGTTTTGAGA
Organism: Fulmarus glacialis; assembly: GCF_000690835.1. Classification (NCBI taxonomy): domain Eukaryota; kingdom Metazoa; phylum Chordata; class Aves; order Procellariiformes; family Procellariidae; genus Fulmarus; species Fulmarus glacialis. The sequence continues at coordinate 19,561 of NW_009192912.1, forward strand.
GAATATCCTTTCTGTTCTCTGTATCTAGCAATTTTCAGGCCAGGTGACTCTTTTGAGATGAAATTATGATGTCAGATAGCCACAAAGTAGGACTTTTAATATGGAGGTTCATTAGTAGTCTCTCCAGAGCTTAAGCTTCCCAACTGTTTGTTATTTGCAAAATTAAAGCCACCTTTGAGAGTAGGTTCTAGTGTGTGACAGCAGTGACTGACCATTATAGTGCAACACATGCACATATATTTAAACACATATACAAGTAGTTTAAGAGAAGAAGAGATCTCCTGTTATTTACTGTTAGCTATGGCTCTGTCCTTACATCACTGGGAGTTAGTCTTGTCAGAGATGAGTAAGTCTACTAGGAATGGTTAGTTCCAGAAGAGGTTCTCAAAAGAAGTGTTTTAGTAGATTTATCACACTGAGCATTGTGTGCTTTATAGGTTTCAAAAGGAAGATGAATCATGTTAAAATGCAGTGACTGTATCCATGTGTCTTTGGAAATGGGATAAGTTGGGGGATGGGAGCTAAGTGGATGATAGAAAAGGCAGCTGTCGATAGGAGAAGATTTTCCAGAAAAAAATTAATCTTTGTCGGCCCTGAAGTAGTGCATTGTCTGTTAGTACAAAAATTAATGAGGGTTTCCAGTAAAACGGTTTTGAAAAAATTTTGAACAATTTGTTTAGTATAATAATCGTGGAGACTTTTTTCCAAAAATCTGCCATCAGTCTGACCATGTAAGTGTCTTCATAGTCAAGAAACATATGGACTCAATGCATTGAGATGTCTTTGTTTGTTTCATATAAACACATTTTAGAATTTCAACACTTTTTGAAATAAAGTTCCAAAATTTTTTTTTCAGCTCATTTATGCATACTTGGGTTCCCCCCCAAGGTTTTCTCATGCTCTCTCAGGGTAATGAAGTTTCACACTAAGATCCAGTAGAGACCAGTCTTGTTTTATCTGACTATAAAATCTTCTATTTCTCATGAATCTATGTTTTTACTTCTGTTGGTTTAAATAGGAATAGCTAGAAACAGGACTGAGATATTCAACTTCCCAATCATTGGTGAACTGATACTCATCTTGAATATCATCTTGCTTCCCTGTTATTTTTTGTTTAGGTGTAAGCAATAAAATAAATTAAAATTGCAGTTATGGACATTTTATAACATTTGTAATAAGATATAGAAATTGATACAATATTACATAGAATTAACAGTTTCAGTACTAGAAGGATGTAATTCATAAAGTTTACTGGAAGCTATTAAAAGTTTGATTTAGTAAGCAATAAAAAAAATTGCCCTTAAGCTGGTTTGTAATGAAGCCTGAATTTAATTAATAAGAAAAGAAAATCATTTGCCACATTCTTGATGATATTCTAGTATGCTTATCTGAAAAGGAAGGGGAGAAAGACTTCTTAATTTTTTTAAAATCAAATGTAAGTTATGTGAGGAAATGGTGTTCCCACACAATTATCATAGAAATCCATCAGCAGAATTTCAGTTCCTTAAAAGATAAATAAATGAAAGAGGACATTAAAGTCTGGCATGGTTATTCCAGGCATTTTCTCAAGGACTGCCTATAATTCTTTCTCTCCAGGGATTGACTCCCACATCCCACTTTTGATCCGGATGGGATGAAACCTTTTCCTTCTTTAGGAGAAGATTGTTCGTTGTCAGCATTATCATTACTTACAGATACTGAAGACTGTTAAAAGCAAACAATGCCAATTAATGGCTGCTGCCCCTTGGTTAGGATAACACTGTTTTACCAGGAGTTTCTATAAAGCAAGGAAGTTGGTTTTCTCCAAAACCCAAGTATACAATGTGTTTATAAATTCGTTTGGAGTTCAGCAGTGGTGCAGGGAGGTCTGTTCTTAATATTAAATATTGAAATTAGTTTAAAAACTGACCTAATGTTAAAAATAAGTAATAAAAATAAGCTCTTTTTTTCTAGTGCACACCTGTAAACCAAAGAAACACCCAGCTATTGTTCATTCAGCAAAGACATTAGAGGTGTGCTCAAATGAAAATAAAAAAAGGATTTTTTAACAGTATTTTCTAAGTTTTGCTTTTGAACCGGGAGATGAGGAGAAAACAGCTGTTAACTGGTGAGAAGTAAAGGCCTCTAGAGACAGGGCAGGCCAAGCGATACAGCACTCTTCTGGAAGCGAGGACAGAAGTTTGAGGCATTTACGTGGTTGAGCACGGTACATTTGCAAGCTCAGCTTTCCAGCCTGCATTCATCTTACCAGCAGCCAGCCGTTGAATGCCTGGTGACGGCTAGTCCCTAGGACTGGAGAAAGACCTGGAGAAAATCTGCCCTTTCTCTGTCTTGGCTGCATGGAGCTGTGTGACACTGGTGCAGGAGAGCAGAAGAATTACCATAGCCATCTGGCCCCCATCTGCCAAAAACTTTACTGGCTCCTGGTAGCCATCTGAAGGGCTGTGAATTACTTATGAGGCTTATCCAGATCTTCTTCCCTCCTTTTCTTGCGTTGCTTCAGGAGGTGCACGACAAACACGGAGGAGGGAGAAGGATTTTCCCTCTATTAGGGAGGATTTCCTGGTTCAAGCTGTAAAATAACGAGGGAACGGCGCGGGGATGCTGGCCTTCCCACGACTGGGCTTAGGCTGAGCCGCCAGCGCAGCACTGCGGATTGGCCCCCGGCCGTTCAGCTTGTTCTGCTTCCACTGCCTTTTTTTGTAACTTGTGACCACACCGAGGCTGTTCTCCCTTTTTTTGTGGAGGCGGGGGAGGGGGAGAATAAGACGGGTTATACCTGTTCTGACTTGATGTCTGGTAGTAAAATCATTCTGCAGGAAGTCCTAAAAATAATCTGTGTAAATGCTTTAGAAATGGAAATGTAATTCGTATCGGCAAAGTGAAGGGACATTTTGCTAACTGAGCTGTGGTGCTGGGCTTTCGTGGGAGACGGTCTGGTGCACCAGCGGCACAGGTTGTTCTGAGGTGGATCCGCGATTCAGAGTTGTGGTGTCTTACTCTGCACCTCCAAAAACTCGGTGGAGCTCAGGCCTCGATTCAAGAGGCTCTGGGCTCTGGGCTCCACGAGCTGACTCATCTGAGGACATACACTGCTCGAATGCCAAGTGAAGCGATGCAAATGAGCTGTCTTTCAGAAAGCTGTAGAACATTTAAAAAAATATTTTATAGAAGCTGACCTGAAAGTAACTGAAATGAGACCTCTTTGTATATCATCGGATCGCAAAGAAAAGAATCAATAAATGCAGTATCCATTTCCTTCGGAAAAATGAGCATCAGGATGTGGGCATAAAGAAGTAGGATCCAGGTCCTGATATTTGTTTTGGGAAATTTCAAAGGTTTTGGAGCCAAGAATTTTATTCAGAGTCAGGACATCCTACAAAGATCCGCAAGGGGTAAGCAGATGGATGTTCAGTGTGTTCCCTTTCCCACTCCCTCGTTGCTCTTGCACGAATTTTATGACAATTAGCATGTACCCGGAATAACAAGCCTTAAAAAGCTGGAGAGAAAAAAGAAGGTTTAGCGTATGTTAGAGTATTCTGGGTAGACAGAATATAGGGATGAGAAGGAGGTTTTGCCTCTTCTCTTGCTATAGATGCCATAGAATTACACCTCTAAATCTGATCTGGTAATCCTAATCTCATTTTATAGCTGACAGAGAGAAATGGACAATTCCTTCATCTGACCTTTTTTAGACACGTTGTTCGGGTTGAGCTGGATCGCTCTTTGGAAGTGCTAGTTTCTGTCCATTGAATACAGAGTGCTGGATGTCTAACATTATATTCCTATGTTAGACCAGATGAATTTCACCTGGATTGTAGGAGACAGGAAATGTTGATCCAGACTCGATCAGGAAGCATGTTTTATCATGATAATCTTGTTCTAGCCCATCTGCAGTGACTGTATGACTCAATATGAGGATCAGTCAATATTTACCTGCGTCATTCTCAAAGTCAGTCTGTTTCCTCATGAGAAAAAGGCAGCTTTGGAAGACAAAGAGAGGAAGGGTCACTAATAAGGACACATACTATTTCCATCCAATCCATCAGAAAACGTACAGAGAAAAATGTTCTGTAATGATCAAGTACGCCATTTCATGACACCTTATTATCTAAAACAACTATTTCTCAAGAGATCCTCTTTAAGGAATCAAGTCAGAATGGTACTAACTCACTAAAATATTTTAGTCCACGTGCAGCACGTGGCTGCCATGCAGGGCTAGGCTATGGAGCCTGAGCAGGGCTTTAAAGTGCCACGCTCTCCCACTTACCTATTTCCTAAAGACTGTTTTATGAGCACACTGTGTGGCACCATGGGTTGTTTCCTCTGAACAGTAATTAAATTTCTACCTGGAGTTTTAGCCCTTGGGAAGCAGATTTTCATGAGATACTAAGATATCTAACCCAGAGGGGCCTCCAAGGAATGTTACACAGTGTCCAATGTTACAGCTGCACAAAAACTTAAATCCTAACATTATTTTATCTCTATATGTGGATGTTGCAGGAGAATCCCTCATCATATATATAATGTAGTTCTCAAATTCCAGCATTTACCTGAAATGTTAGTTTTTCTTTCTTCTGAGATTTAAACACGTTGAACAAATTGTATATAGAGTGTGAGGTTATATTGTCCTGCCACACAAGTTTATGGAGGTTTCCTGATTGTAGATTGCAAATATTGGGGCACAATATGATCTTGATGATCTTACTTGCCAGTTTGTCTCTTCGGGCTTCCTCCTTCTTGTTCACCTATATTTGTAGCACCCTCTGGGAAACGTGAGGAAAGAAGAGGTAGGCCTTGCAGAATACAATTTTTCCATGCACACATTTTCTGCTACAAAGTTATTTTTCCAAGCTCTTACTTTGACCGTATTCCTGGACTCTCCATCTCTCCCTGGAACCCCTTGTCTTCCCTCTCAAGGCCCTTCATTACCTATTGCTAATGATATTATCTGTCATTCGCTGTTAAGATCCAGTTAGAATCATAGAATCATTAAGGTTGGAAAAGACCTCTAAGATCTTCGAGTCCAACCATCAACCCAACACCACCATGCCCACTAAACCATGTCGCTAAGCGCCTCATCTACACGTCTTTGAAATACTTCCAGGGTTGGTGACTCTACCGCTCCCCTGGGCAGCCTGTTCCAAGGCCTGACCACTCTTTCAGTAAAGAAGTTTTTTCCTAATGTCCAGTCTAAACCTCCCCTGGTGCAACTTGAGGCCATTTCCTCTCGTCCTATCCCTAGTTACTTGGCAGAAGAGACCAAAACCAACATCCACAGGTGTTGGCCCAAGGTGTTCAAGTATATCTTCCCTTTGTTAATTATCAAACAAGCATTTCTGGCTTTGTCGCTTAAGCTAGGAAGGGCTTCTACACAAACTTCTTCCAAACTCTTTCTAAAACTTTTTGTGTACAATGAAAGTGTTATCTGTAAAAAGTGCTCTTTCTTTGTGAACTCTAAGTTCCTGCCTCTACAACAAAAGGGCAAACTCTATGGATTTGTTCAACATTTTATTCAAAATTTTCTTTTAATTTTGTGACTATTCAGTCTAGTTAATCACCCCCTTGATATGAATATGAAAGTGGGTATAAGATTTACCTACTCATGCACCCTCTCCCTTTGTTTTGTTTTGTTTTGGGGTTTTTTTAGGGTTTTTTTTGTCTGCCTCACCGAAGTCTCTCCCATTTAAGCCTTAATATCTTCATTCTCCATATCTTCTGGTCTTTCTATGGCTCTAGAGGCTTGGGGTGGGGGGAGTTTTCTGCACTCTCTGTTGTTCCTCTTCCCTTTCAGAGAACTAAACATGGTGTTCCAGTTAAGGCTGTACTGATTCATGTATCAGCCTTATAATCATTCCAATATTATTTTCTGTTCCATACCTTATACATCCCAGCATTGTTTGTTTTATTGATTTGCAGGGTGAGCAGAACTCTTCTGCAGAGTGTCCATGGTCTTTTCCCACAAAGCATTTTACTTACCATCATTTCTTCCTATTGACTTGCTTAAAATTAAGTTCCTATTCTCTGAAGCATAGAAGTACTCACCCCTTCCCCATTCTTTCTCTTTTCTTTCTCCTTCTGTGCTATTTAGAGATACAAGTATTGGTATTTTACCACCTGAACTGTTCAAAATTTCTGAGTTTTCTTCATGCTGTGGTTCAAATGTTTAGTGCGCTCACTCTGTACTTCTGTGTCTTTTTGATTAGCTGCTTCACTTTTTTCTTTAAATACCCGTCTCAGAAGATTAGTGTGACAATGTTATTTTATAGTATGATTACTCCGTGGAGGAAGGTGAACTTAATTGTATTGCATCACTGTTAATTAGTGGCTCGTCTGTAGTTACTTCTTAAACTGATTCCAGTATGTTTAGAGGAGAAACCTGAGAATAGCTTCGAGTCCTGCATACTGTGAAAGAAGCTGTTCTGAGAAGCCATAATTTTAGAGGTTAAGCACATGTGACGTATTTGGCACGTGGAGCTGAAATATCTTATAAACAATTGACATTTGGATCTGTTTCTTAAGTTTGTGCAACAGACTTCCTTTTCTTGGTCAACTGGCTTTTGAAATACCAGTACCATGTTATATATTTATAACTCAAGATTTGTATTCATTCATACTCTGTTGAAGATATCTCTTCACTGATTTCTTATCATGTTTTGAGATATAATGCTGCTTCCCTCCACTACAAAAACTCTGTCTTTCCTATGTGTTTTAGGGTCAGGATTTACATTTATCTTCACTTATAGGAATTTTCTGTGTTTCTGTGATGTCTTATATCATTTCCAGGCAGACTAAATCACCTAGGGTTTTTTCTCAGATTCTTCCGTTGCTTCCTGACATTTATCTTTTTTTTATTATGGATGCTGCAACTATTTGAATAAAACCCCTGCTGTCTCACAGTGTGTTACTTTTCAGATTTTACCTCAGATGTTCTGCCGTCATACTTTCAGTATGTATTATGATTTCTCCCCTGTTCCTACCCAGATACAGAGTTATGTGTAATGTGAGGAAAGAGATACTGAATTTGGATGGCACGAACTCAGTTTCACACAACAAAACCCAAAACATTTAAGTTCTGGAAAAAGATGGGAAGTAATGTCTGAGCTGGCAAATATTGCCTCCAGTACAAAGTAAATTGTCATTGGTATGTCAGATAAAGATGAATTAGCCATAGTACTTGAACGTGGTGGCTATTTGGGGACCAGGGAGTAGAGATCATAACCTAAACATGTTTATTATAAGTAAAAGCAGAAAATCTCAACAAAAAGTTGTCAAGAAAAATCTATGCTAACATGACAGAGCTAACAGCAGTGGGAGCTTTTTTTTTTTTTTTTAATAGAATCGTAGAATCATAGAATCATA
>NW_009192913.1:0-13778 GCF_000690835.1 Fulmarus glacialis
GGGTGCGCGTCCCCCCGGATTCCTGGGCGCGCTCCCACGCAGGAATACCTGCCGCGTCGCGGCAGACTCCTGTTGCGACCAGCTATACCTTGAGAAGGCAGGCTAGAGCCTTCTCCTGAACCGTCTCCGGACTTAGGAGACACGGTGTAAATTTGTTTTCCATTACGAGCTGTGGCAGACGTGGCGCAAGGTCCATGTGAAACTGCCCCGAGAGGACAACACGGCCCAAAATTAAGTTGCGTGGTTGTTACAGGGATTTGTCACATCAGCAAGATGGAGTTCCCTACCTTTGGAGGCTAAGTAGGATCGACTGTGCAGGAAGAATCCTACCTAGAAGGGAAATAAAAATAAATTATCCTCTTAAACACAGTACGAGAAATATGCCCCACAAGTCTTACAAGGTGGCAGAACAGAGAGAGGTCTGTATGAGTTCTGTCTGAGAGTTCCCAGAAATACAACAAAAAGTTCTTAGCTTTGTCCCGAGGTGTGCCTCTTACTACTTGCTTTCTTACAAGGGGACGTGGTGGCAAGCCGAACTTGCCTTCCAGACAGTGAGAAATGGATTTGCTGTTGTGACAATCGGCCATTGCCAGAGCTAGCAGGGTAGTTTCTGAGCCAGAATAGCCCCTGCCACTTCAGCACCATCTCTCAGACATCTCAGAGCACCCACAGAGGAGGAAGAACACCACCTCCTAGCACCTTTTTGAGGAAGCTGCTTTTAGCTTCATTTTACTGGTGGAGAAACTGAAGCGTAAAGAGGCTGAGATCCAGAACATGAGCACTGTACTCACGCTGGGGTTATGCAGCTACTCAGTCCCACTATGAGTGAACACAGGTTAATACAGGTGACGAGTTCACATTTGTGCACCAAGTGATTTGCCCAAGATCTTACAGGTGTTATTTTCTGCCCCCCTTAGCTCTCAGCTGATAGGTACCCTTCTCTACAATGAAGTCCACTAATGGACCACTTGTGGGACAAGCTATTGCTTCATACCAGTAAAGGCAGAGGAAACTGCCTCTCTGGGGATCAGCAGATCTGGGAATGGAATCTAAGATCTAAACCTCAGTTGTCTCTTGACACTACTTGACCATGATCCTTGTTTCTTGCCTGTTTATTCTCAAGAATTGCAAGCTCTGGGAGCCATCCTTGCTTCTTGCTCTAATGAAGGAGGCAGATATACATACCCATCAAACCCTCTCATTTAGGCTTTCAGGCTTAGGCTCTTATTCTTAATGCTTCTGATTGCTCAAGATGACAGGGGAAAAATCACTTTCTATTATCACCTAATGAACCAAGGAAAATGCTTGGAAGAGGCTCTGGGAGACACAGGCATTCTCTGTGAAAGCGTATATGAGGATTCTGGACAGAGGTCAGGTGAGAAGGCCATACAGCGAGAAGAACTGCTCGCTTTTACGCTCCCAGAAAACCTTCATGCCTGGCATACCTAGAACTGCACTGAGCTCTCTGAAAAGGCTTGAGAACTACTTCAGACTTCCTTTGACTCCATCTTCTTTGTAACTTGGCTTCATGGGGCTGATTTCTTTTCACTTTTTACAGGGGAGTGGGTATTTTTTCTCAAAGCCTTCTTTCTTTTTTACAGCCATAAGGGTTACTATTTTTCTTCCACCTCCGTTCCTAATGGCAACTTCATCTCCAAGTGTAGAGAGAGCTTGGCAGCAGCCTTCTCCAAAGACAAGTCTCCATGCTTCGTCCAGGAGGGGTCACAGGAGAGCAGAACAAGAATGGCCTTCATCCTCCAGGAACAAATCCTTCTGTGGTACTTCTAGACTTCTCAGGTCTCTGTGGTTTGGATGCACACACAAATCTCCTAACATTACCTTGCATTACCATCCAGTCTGCCCCTATTAAACAGCTGTAATGAAACCTTTCCTAACCCACGGAACTTTTATTTACCTTTTATTTTAAAGGAAAAGGTGCCTTGCCATGGGGTTTTCCCACTGCATGTCAGCTCAATTGCTTTTTACCTCTAAATAAACTGGGCTCAAATCTGGACCTAGTCATAAGTGAAGTGAATACGCTGAGTCTTCATTCTAGAATGGCAGCATCTACCTGGCTGTGTTTCATTCCTGGAAAAAAAGAGGCGCTTGATGTCAGTCATGACATAGGCGTGCTGGCCAAGCTGTGTAGAGGTTCAGCACTGTAAGAGTAAGGCCTCGTGATGGTGGCTCAGTATGAGGTGCATGGCTTGGACTAGGCACGTGTAAGGTGTTCTGGCAGAATTCAGTGAAGTTTGAGGGGATTCAAGAGGCACAGATTCAGGCTGATCCTATCAAGTCTCTTACAAGAACTAAAAGTTACTAACAAGTCCTCCCTACCCCTCCCCACTGTAATAAAGAACAAGAGCTCTGTCTGGGTGTCTTGAGTTCAGCAACAGGATTCTGAAGTTGTTCAGCTCCAGTCTCTTTAACAGTAGAGCTTTCAGGATTAGTGTAAACAGATTCACCACTGTAGAGCAGATCAGAGAGATCTAAGCAAATCCATGCACACGTGGTTAGAGAGAGAACCAGGTACGCTTTGCAAATTCCACACTGAGGAACTGGAACATGTTTTCAAGTCTGGGGGCACGAATCACCATGTCTTTTTGTTGTGTGTTTCCACGGCACCAAGCAAAGTGAAAGCATGATTCTTAATTTGCTCACAGAGGCACTACCACAGTAAACATAGTAAATAGTGATGATTTTCCAACATTTAGTTCTCCACCTCTGGAATACATCATGTTGGATTGAGACAAAACCTGGATCTTTTATTTCTCTCAGGTCAAATGTGTCAACAACTGCGAAGAGCTAGCTGTGCTGTAAAGCATTTTACAAGAAGAGATGGTGCTTCAAGCACAGGTCTGAAAGTTAAGAGATAAGGATTTTCTTCCTTATTCCACCACCAGTTTCATGGGCAAATTACTTATTCTGGACATGCCTCCATTATTCCACCCATAAAAGGAGGGGAAACCTCCTAAATGTAATTTGTTATTTACATATGTGACAGTAAACCTCTGAGTTTCTAACTGAGATCAAAGGTCCCTTCTGCTAAGTGGTTTAAAAACTCATTGCAGATACAGGCCCTGCCCCTTTACAGGAAAGACAGGTTGAGGCTGGGAGGAGAGAGACGCCCAGGTACATGTAAAATGACCAGTCTGAGTTCACGAACTAATCCAGAGCTTCTGTCTTTGCAGGATTCCAGCACAGATGCCATACATGCCATCTCTGGCACCATTATGCCTCTACCTAAGCTAAGCTAAACGAACAGGTACAACATCCTGTCAGCACAGCTGCATCTACAGCCCTGGTCTTGCTGACCTTGTCATAACAGGTCTGTAGCATGTGTTCCTCACAGTCCAAAACTAACTATACCAGCAAAGTTCTGTCCTGTACACCAGAAGAGCTTAGATAATAAAACAGGTCTTTCAACAATTGGCATAGCATCCACTGAACCATGTTGTTTCCCCCAAAGAAGTTGGGGTGCTTAGCCTTTTAAGACTGCAAGTTAACATCTCCTCTCCCTACTTCCCTATCTTTCCACAGAATTACCCTGACACTACCACAACAGTGATGGAAAGCAACAACTCTGTCCCTACCAAATCGCTGAGCCTACCAAAAGACAGGGAAGGAGACCAAAGAACCACACCACCACCTCCTGAGCCAGCCAGATTCATGCCTTCCCCAGTCTCTTTCACAGTCTCAGAGGACATCAAGGCTGTCTAACAGCCAGGATTCACTGCTTTTTGTCTTTTATTCCTTGCCAGGTGTAGCCCAGCTCTATGCTGACTGCATGTGAACAGCCAGCCATGCTGCCAGAGTCATGCTCAGCGGGATCAGTATTGGAGGTAAGTAGTAGCCTCAGGCCAGACTGCTTCATTATGAGAGATAGTTTGACAGCCTAGCAGCAAGAGCAACAGCAGGGAGGGCACAGGTGGGTATTCAGGGGAGGAGGGTTGGGAAGGAGGACACTGGAAAGGGCTTTGCCTCTGAAAAAATGCTTTCTCAGGAACTGCTGGGCTGTACCTTTTTAATCCCACTGATACAGAACACTGCCTTTTACACCAGTTTATTGGAGTGAAAAAGGAGCACCATGGACCTCAGTTTTTTCTGTCTTTCTTGAAAGTAGTGTCGTGGTAGTATGAGCTTACACAACAAACCAGAGCTGTAAATTGCATACATCCCTGTCTAATGCAGGCATTTTGTCTGCTTCCAAGAGAACAGCCTGGGACAGTCAATGGTGGTTTAAGAAACTCTCTTCTCATCAAACTATTTTCACAAAATATCTCTTCCAAATCACCTTCCCTACAAGTGCCCTGTATAGCTACGTGACCAATCTAAGTAGATCAGTACTCAAAAAACTAGAGGAACTAAATGTCTGTTGTGGAGAAGTGAAGGAAGTTTTATCTGGGAGGCAAGGACTCTAATTCTAAACTAGCTGCTCCATTCTTCTAAATAACGAGTAACTTCCCATGCAGGGAACACAATTTCTGTTCTCTCTCTGACTTGGTATAGTGGTTATGCTATGCTGTAAACAGTCACCTGGCCTATAGCTCAGAGACCTTTGTACGCTGCTACACATACCGCACAGCAAGAATCACCCTGCGACGGCACTGGGAGGCTGGCTGTGCACCGAGTGACCATTCTCCTTTGTGATGTGCTGTCAGAGGATATGGCACTGGAAAACCTATCAAATGATAGAAGGACTGATTCATCTCTCTTCATTACTGGTTAAAGTTCAGGTATGTTGTAGTAACTTAGATCAGAATCAGCCCTGAGATCTCTACAATAAGAAGTTTAAATTAAAAGGACACAATCCTAATTCCATTAAAATCAATGGCAAATTTTTACTGACTTCACACTTCGGTGTCCTAGTCCCCCATAACGTAGCAAGAGTTTGCCCTTCTCTGCAAAGGTTTTGGAAAACAAGTTTAGCAACATGCAAGTGAAGCCTCCATGATGTAAAAAAAGGCACTTAGAAAAATCACAAATGGAATAAGGCCTTAAGTGTCAAAGCTGCTGTTACAGTAACCATTCTCTCTGACCCTTTACTTTTAAGGGAAGAGCTGCCTTATTTGCAGTTCCAGCCGTTGGACAGTTTCCCTGTGCTTCTCTCTGCATTACTATACTTCTTTGCACATATTGCAATTAAAAATGCATCTTTCTCCCTTGTCTATTCCTCTCTCCTCAGAGGTTATTTATTGCTAATACGTAACTATTGTGAAAGACTTGAGATATCAGAGCTGTAATGCAGAAGAAAGCCTCCACCAGTTTCTCTCCTTTTTTCCTAAAGCCTTTGTTTGTGCTACCCAACTCTGCTCCACTGCTAAGAAAAACTCACTGTATCAAAAGATGGTGAAATGATGGACATGTTGTATTAATCTAAAGCTTGGCTGTGTCCCAACACTTGTAGATCACTCTTTGCTACTCCACTTCCCTAACTTCCTGCCTGCCTTCCCTCCTACAATCATAATAACAAAAAGATACACTGAAAAAGTGACTATGCAAGAATCTGGGTATGGCTGGAATCTACTGCTGGGTTAAAACAATAAAAAATTAGTGACCACTGATAACATTATGTGTGCCATCCCAACGTCAAACAGTGCCATAAAAGAAAGCTATGGGTCTCCCCTTAATTCACAAGTGTATACAAACACGTGTGCACAAATAGAGCACTTTTTTCATGTTAGGCAGACGAACCTCATTAGCTAATCCTTTGGAAGTAATGTGTCAGAAGAGTCTAGTGTAATCAAGGTGTGACTGCTTTTAATCCATGCTAGAAAGATCAAATTAAAGACTAGGTAGAACCTGCCTTGACCAATTTAGGAGGTGCTGAAGTACACACTACCTGAGCTGGCTTACAGCTTTCGAACACGTTAATTAGAGCTAACGTGTTCTAAAGTCTTTAAATCATTGGGCATCTCTGCAGACAGGTTTTGTATTGTTCTAATTCTCCTTTCTAGAAATTGATGTAGTGTAGTCAGTGCCCAAGTAATGATGGGATTAGCATACATCACCTCTCCACTAGTATAACTGCACCCCACTAGAGCTATGCAAATTCCATTAGGAATGTTTCTGAACAATTATTGTTACAGCAATGTGAAACTTTATGTATAGATATGTATAGATAGGCCCTAGTCAGGACTATGTCTATACTGCAGTTTCAGATATGACTGCAGCAAGTGTCCATCTGCCATAGCTAAATGTTACTAAATTAACAATGGTACTGAGAAGACATCACACAGGAGCTCCATCAACATGGACCTATGTTTCTGCAGGGAATTCTCACTGCAGTTTGTGCTGCTGTGCTTTCTCTGCAATTGTTTCATGGACTATCTAGGTCAACGCCAGTATAGGAAGGCAGTCATAACTTCAGTGTTGCTGGTACCAGAAGTCTTACATGGTCTCTTCTACATGTACATTATATTTGAACAAAACATGCCCAAAGACATACCTACAGTCACAGGCATAAGCAGAGTCTCCAGTGAACTCACTGAGACAAATGCACATAAACAACTTTGTACTCACTCCTCACTCACTTGCGCCTCCATCATTATGAATAAGTGCTGGGTCAGGACCACATGAAGGCTTGTCTTGTTTGAGTTTGCTTTTCTTTTCTTTTAAATCTTACATTCCTAGAAAAAGAGACTCATTCAAGTAAACATGTTGCCACGACTACACTGCAACAGAGTGCTTTAACCAAACAAAAGCTTACATAAGATATAAGAAAAGAATAGCAAAAACAAAGGGAATTTCAAAAAATATGTAAACACGCATTTACACATTTGAATCTTCTCATGGTGATTTGAGTTCCTTGGAAGAAGAGCAACTTTTCTGCTCCTTCCCTTGCGTTGCTTCATAGCAAATGCAGTATGCTTGTGGACAAGAGAAGCTGCCTGCTGCAACTAGTTAGCACCGAGTTTTATTTGTTTGTCAGACTTCCAAACTTGAACTTTTCTACATGTGGAGTCAGGCATTCCAACTTCTATTTCTGCCTATTTTGCTTCACTATGTGACTGCAGCAGTTCACCTAATGACTCCAAAATCAGGTTCTTCACCTAATGACTCCAAAATCAGGTTCTTCACTCATAAAAGAGAGAGAAAACATCTCTGTAAAGCAGAGCTGGGAAGCACAATTCTTCGGGGGTTCACACTCCTCATTCATTTCTATCTCACTATAGATTTCTATAGCTCTGTTTCTCTCAAGTTCAATAACTCAATCACTGAGCAAAACCAAGTAATTGTAAGTCATAACACACCACAAGTGGCAAATGCAGAAATGTCAGAGCAAGCAGTTTACAAGTAATTTTGATGCCTGATGCCTAAAATTGTTCATCTAAACTCTTTGGCAAATACTTACAAATAACTATTTTGTTCACAGCAGGAGAAAAGGATTTTGTTTGTCATACATCTTCCTTGCCTTAGCCAAAACTGCATGGCACAAACTATTTTCACTCACTCTTCACACTGAAAAGGCACACGTGCAAATAGATACATTGTCAGCATACACTCGAAAAACTACTCACAAAGCTTAAAGTTTTGCACCAAGAGGAAAGGATAAAAAGGCATTTTGAACATTGCACTGTTCGCAAAAGCTATTCCTTTCATCTGTTGTCTGTGGCACAGAGCTAGCCATAGCTGTGGAGAAAACGATGGGGACAGCTACAGTCCTGCAGCAACTGACACACGCAGCAGTAGTGACAGCCTGGCACCAAGAGTCATCCATTGTTAGACACAGACACACAGAGATGCACAGGCATGTGCACTCAGAAGACAGATTCTGGGTGAACAAGAGAGCGAATTTTTCTTTGGTTTGTGCCCTGAGAAAGACAGGAAGAGCTAAAATATCAAACCTGAGGTTCTGTGCATATCAATTGGTAAGAGACACGCTGCTGAAATATTAGTTTGGCTTTATGGGAGCAGTCATCAGAATTTCAGTCGCTAACATTTCAGCCATATGGTAACTTGCATCTCATCCTCAGCAGACTAACAGATGTGCCAACGGCTGAAGGGGCAAAAAGCTGGGTTTCAACACACATTTCATTTTTCACTACCCGGGAAAGACTTGGGAGGAAGTTGGGGCCAATTACTGAGGATGAGTAGGGAGGAAAGAGATCTTTTTAAGTTCCTGTCTTCCCTTTTAAGTACATCAAGCACGCAGACATTTCTCACACGTGCTTTGCACCCAGAAGCAATGCTGGCATTAGCCATAAACCACTGCATATAGGTTAAGGCTGCACTGACCCTAAAATAAAAAAGCCTTATCCATTGTAAATATCCAGAAGACACTCAAGTCTATTACCACCCAACTGCTTGCTATTTTCCTTCGGTTTTTAAGGAGTCTGTCTCTGTGGTATGGTCTCTAATCACAATTACAGCAAAACACTGATTAGGATGCACATGGGAACATCATAGGAAACAAATACAAAATTGTCTTGACAAAGTAACTGAATGCATTTATATGGACGGTATTGCTTTTAATTAGCCTTAATTTCCAAAGAATTATTACTTGCTCAAAAAAAAATCTTTATGGATCCATAAATTATTGAGTGCAAGATTCCCCCTCTCTCTCCTACTAATACCTGAGAGAGTAGACCTAGCATAACTCACCAGGGAACTTGCTGTATTTGATTGCAAGAATGCTCATTGTTCCAATATATTCGGTATTTTCGCTAGAACTACAAAGATTGTATCAGTTCTCACTCAGTGAATATGGAAATCAAGTCCCAATCTGGATTAACCTTCAGACTGCCACAAACATGTTGCACTTCTAAGAACTAATCTGTGTGTTTGTACACATGTCCACATAAACACACATACACATTGGCCATATACATCTATGCAATTTTATACCTCATTCTAATCAGATTTGTAGTTTGCTTCTTGAAATACAGTAATGCAAACTAAGCCATTCATTTCTCTCTTCATAAAATGACCCTATCAGAGTCAACCTTGAGAAGTCCAGGACACAGTGCAAATTCCAGGTAAATGGACTTGCTTAGGGATGTTATAGCCACATTATTTTGGGCTGAGCCTCCCATTCCTTCTCGCCCCTTCCTCCCTTAGTTTCCTGGTCCCCATGGCTACTGCTCATAGTTTGCATATGCCCCTACCATTTGCTTCCATCTTCACAGAAGAAATACCCCATGTTGTTGCTCTCAGGACATGTGGTGTGGTACAACAGGAGGAGGCTTTAGATACCAGAAGTCATCAGGCCAACTCTGGAACAGCAACTTGGAGTCCTTTCTGAGACAGTTGACATCTGTCCAGATCCTTAATTCTACTGAGAGAAAAAGGGGTTTAAACATCACTAACAATACCATATAAAATGACTCTCTTTGAGAAATTTCAAATCCCATCGTATCCCATTCTTCACCTTTTTTTTTTTTAAAGGGACGTATGAAGTGCCACCAGGCCCAACATCCTCTGAGAACAGACTGAAAGCTACCGAATCATCAACACCAGGGGGGTTCCTCTGGAGGAGGTCTCACCAAGAACAGGCATAGGCCCACTCCTGCTTATTGTGGTGGCAGGAAAACAAGCAAGCAAGCACACAGTTCAAACTAAGATATGATTCTGTGCATGCCCCACACCTTTTTGCAAATATTTTAGACCTTTTCAACAGTGTGGTTTTATCTTCACTTTGAGTTGATGGCAGCCACTGCTGCATGAAAGCTCCAAAATGGCTTCAGCAGCCAGAACACCTGTATCAAGACAAAGCGGAGAGAGAGATCTGAATGACCTACTTGAAACAGCTTGTGCTCCAGTGCCCAAACATGAAGATTTACATCATCTAAGAAAACAAGAGCTTCCTAAAAAAACCCATAAAGCCAGCCCCAAATCTCAGCTCCAAAGGCCAATAGACAACCTGCCCTTGATTATGGAGATTAGCACAGTAATGTGTCTGCTTAACATTCAGCCATCCATATTTGAAATTCCTCAATATTTGCTTTCTGTCATATTCTTTGTGGAGCAGAACTCATACCCAAGAAGTCAAAGAGCGTGGTACCCATAGCGCATTCACAGACTCTGCAGTGTGAACCAGATTTAGATTTCACCACTTGCCTCTTGAACTGTAATTCAAGAGTGTTTGGCTCAGGGTTGAGAGTTGCCCATCTCAGTTCCCTGGGGATATCAGCACTACCAGAGACATCAGCTTTGGTAGCCCTTGCTGAGGATCCTCCTGTGCATTTTAACCTTTATCTCGGGAGGCAAACACAACACTTTACAGAGGACAAAGACACTCTCTCCCCTCTGTGCTCCTGTTCTACCTCATGAGTATGTAGGGATGATGGGTCCCAGTCTCCTCTCTATCAGTGGTCCTGGAAGGGGACACAGCTGCATGCAGCGCTCACGGTCAACAGCCAAGTAAGATCAACAAGAACGTGCATGCCTGGGTGAATGCAGCTTTTTCTTCCATCTGGAGCTATAAACCTTCACAATAAGCGTGTGACTAGGTGTTTTAATTCGTAAGGAGATCCTCAAGAGGTTGTTGCAGGGAGTAGCTGGCACATCCCATCTATCTATGTCACTATGGTATCTAGGCACCGTTATCTCATTTCAGATTATAGCTGATTATGGAAAACATTTCCTTAGAAAACTGCTGGCCCTTTAGTAACACTAATGCCCTCGTTTGTGACATTCCCCAGGACTGTTACAAGAGCCAGGGTTTGTCTGCACTAAGAAATTTACCATTTAAACTATAGAGCCATTTCATACCACGTAACTCCCACTTGGGAAGCTTTTCTGAGAGAGGTACTTTTTTGATCTTATTTGTATTACTCAACTGGGGAGAGGCATTATTTTTTGGAACAATACTAGAGATCATACTGTTATACCTACAGTACTTTAATGACACTGATACTTTTCTAACTTTTTTCCAAGCAAACAGACCTTCCTTCTCAGTCCTTATCAGTCTCCATTCTGCCAGTACTGTGCCACAGGAGAAATTCTTCTGGAAATACTAAAGAAACCTGCAGTGCAATGAGAGTCTGTAATCAGAGCTTCTGTGAGACCAGGTGTTTCAGAAGTGGATTTGTCTCCTCATGGAATAGACAGGAAAAATCCTCCCCAGATGATTTCTGCTAATACCTTGATCTGTGGCCCATTAATGAGCAACTTATTGCAAAAATTACATCTTTACATTTCAAGTTGTTTTCCTTAGGTTGGATATACTGTTCGTTAAAAGATCCAGCTGCCAGAATCAGGCTTTGAACATGCGTATTTGCAATGACAAATTCAAAATTCCCTTTCCATTGATGTTCTTGGAGCTGTCTTCAGGCTTGCTGCTGCAGTAGCTACCACTAAATGCCACTAAATCAGCAAATCCATTTATTGGAATAGTCATACAGAACTGCAGCAATGAGACACAAACTTAATCCAATTCAAACCTCTTCTAAGCAGGAGGAAACAAACATTCAGCTCTGTTCTCCATGAAACTTGAGTAAAAAAGGGTGGAACCTCAAAGATGCATATGGTAAAGAAAAGGCCATTCAGGAGACAATACAAATAAATCCTAGCAATAACTAAACAGGGACAAGAAAGTGAATGGTGTCCCAAGCACTCCTTAAGAAAAGCACTGAAAATACCTCTGGGATTGTCCAAGGCCCTTGATTCAAGATACATCTTTCCATCAGCTCCCTAAAACGCTCAGCAGTAACATCTGGAACCCCCATCCAATTATAAGATGAAATGCAGGAGGATCAAAGAGAGAGTTTCCCAGCTCTCATGAGAACAAGCTGGAGCGTGGGATAATTAGCAGTTTCTGACTGCTGCTAACCACCTCTCACTCGTTAGCATTTTTCCCTGGTCTTCCCACCTGCATGTGCAGTCCCCTTTGCCTCCAGAGTACCAAGTTCCCCTCCACGTGTGTCTCTTTTTAATCTGCCTCTAACAATAGTTGTCCTGACACATCCTAGAAGTTTATAGCGGTCTCTTTTCTCCTCTCCCCATTAACCAGAGGCAAAGCCTTTTGGGAGATATTTTCACTGCTTGGGAGTGGGGGTGAGGGCAACAGATGGGTGGGAAGGGTCCAGGAGCTCTGGGGATCCTGGTGCATCTGCAGACAAGCAGGTGACACACCAGGAGAGAAATACAGCTAAACAATAACAAAATAATATTTACTTTGCTTCTTCTATTCCCCTGTGTCCAAGGACTTCTGGTCAAGATGAGAGAGGTGTAATTCACTGTGAGAGAGAAACATTTGCTCGCTAGTTCCCACTTTTTTTGGAACTGGCTAATACATTGCAAGCAGCACAGAAGTCTCAAGTCTGAAAGGCACCTTAACAACAGTGAGGAGTCAAGCTGTCAGGAGCAAGATTGAATTGCGAGTTGCTTGCCCACGAAAAAGAAATGTGCGTTGCATGTCTGACACATGTGGGGACCCTAGAGTTGCATCACTGGATTGGGTTTAAATGCCTGCTCTTTTCAGGAAAAACAGCAGTCAGCAATTTTCTTCTATCCAAGGGACAGACTAGTTCAGAAGGTGTAGAAGGTAAAGCTTAGACCGGAATCCCCATCACAAACAGAAGCAAGACCATTTTCCCCACATGCTGTGGCAATTCTCCACAAGACAGGGGCATTTCCTTCTGACAAGTCAACCAGCTAATCAGGCCTTTCCCCAATGCTATGGTGTTCCTGTCACATCACTTAGAGCAGGCTCATGTCACAATCCCAGCGACAAAATCCATGGAAGGACCTTAGTCACACTGTCTGCTGACAGGGGAAACAAACTGCTTGGGCACACAAGGAATCAGCATGCAAAAAAACAAACAAGCTGAAATAAGGGTAAAATGGTAATGAAGATCTCGAAAGCACTAGGAGATCCTTAAAGGTATCCCAGGAACATAACTCAGCCAGTAACAGCAGATAGGGTCAGCCTAGGGATTGCACTCAATTTTATCTTAAAAATCCAACTTTACAGACAGTAGCCCAACAAAAATATAATAAATGTAAATCATGTAACAGTGTTGTCATGTGGATTTTGAGTAACTCCGCATCAGAAACAGTATACTATGTGGTTGCCAGAGTGACGCAGCTCTGACCCCATTCTCCAGTCCAGGCTGCCCACTACTTGAGCCTATATAGACAAGCACACACCCCAGAGCATTTCAAAGGCTATCCCAGCCAAGCCTACTGTCTCACTCCCATCATTTGACCTGCAGGTATGACTGAGCGCTGGGGTGAGCTACAGCCCCTCCTTTTGCAATCTGCCTTCGAGAGCAGCTCAGCCTACCTGCAGAGCCCAATATGTCTCAGGGCTCATTGAGTGGAAGCTCCCCCTGACCGCCATGTGAAGGCAGGGGCTGTAGTCACCGAGAAGTCTGCAAAACCAAATTCTCCCCCTGGCTTGACAGAGACTTTTGAGCTCCTGAATAAGGAGGGGATGAGCTTGCTCAGGGTATCAGGAGTTTCAGCTAACTGATCGACAGCAGTGGGACGCTCTGTTCTAACAGTGTCTCTAGCTCCACCAAGTCAAATCCCGATTAGAAATACATTAGATTCCTTTTCCTCTAACTCAGCTCCAGACGGCTTTTTAACAACCAGCCTTCTTCCAGCTCTCAGAAAAGCCTTTTCCCTGCTGCCTCCCCCTCGCCAAGCAGCAAATGCTCCCGGAGACGCCAGACCCGGCTGCCCCGGAGGGGCGAGAGCCGCGGAGAGAAGAGAGCGCTGGCAGGAGAGGGGCAGAGGGACGAGGGCACAGCCGGGCCGCAGGCTCTGGCGCGGTGCGGCGAGACGAGACGAGGAGCGCTCCCGGCCGGCCGGCCCGTCGCTGCTCGGGAACC